>NC_053446.1:58021115-58297932 GCF_007990345.1 Gossypium hirsutum
TACTTTAAGGAATCAATAAGAATAATTTGAAGTTTAAGAACTAATTTAGAATCTAAACTATAGTTTGAGGACATTTGATGTAATTAATCTTACCTTTAATATGAAGAATAATTTATATAGTTGTAAACTTGAAATTTTTATTAAATAATTAACCCAATATCACATGCATAAAGTGGAAGATTGATTGATGCAATTTGGAAAAAGATTCATTTGCCTCAGATATTTATTGAAACTGCTATGAACCTTGCAAGAGTTTCCATGTTAGAGTATTAAAATGGTGACGATCATGGTATTCAACATGGCAACACTAAGGATACAGTGTTACCATTATTTATTCACTCAGTTCCTACACTAAAATGAAAATACTGTCAATTAAGTCACTAATGTAATAACAGAGACTTGTGCTGATATGAAATTTTAGTTGACACTTGGTCTCAGGCTCTAACCCTGAACTACACCACCAATTAAGCCACTTGCATAATGACTAAAGACTCGTCTTAATATCAAATTTTTAGTTTACACTTAATCACCAATGCAAAATTCGAATTACATTTTCCCTTCTTCTTGTAAAAGAATTTATTAAAAACGATAAATAAATCCCAAAATGATTTTCTCACCATATAGTATAGTGTGCCTAATCACTTATGTCCTTAATATGGTAATGTAAAACTACCAAATAAAATTAAATATATTATTTAGAATAGATGGGTAATGGCACCATACATCTCTAAACTATCATTTGACCTTTTGTAAACTTAACAGCATGTTTGAATCACATGAGGAGCATTTGTATTGAACTCGACACCAACTGATTACAATAATATTTACACTCATTGGTGTCGAGGTCGGAATTGTTAGATCAGCACTTATGGTTGATGACTTCTTCAAATTTTGCCCTATAAATATCTCCCATAAGCCCATTCATTATGCAGCTCTTAGATGCTAGGGTTTACGGGTTTAGGTGTAATAACGGTTTTCATTGCTTTGAAATGAAGCCACATGAGAAAAATTACTATTTTACCAACATCAACTCATTATTTCTATGGGGTGGGAAAAAGGATATGGTTTTCCACCCAGTCAAACCATTTCCGTCGGTTTATTCTAAAGTGGGAGCACTATACAGAAATCACCCACTTTCGGGAAATATGAAACCTTCTAGCTTAATCAAATTCGTCACAAACCACAAGTTCTTTTCTTTTGTCCATATTGTTGAAAAAATTCACTCCACAAAACATTGTTGACGAATAAAAATATATAAATATAAATAAATAAATATTTTTATATGTAAATTAAATTAAATTAAATAATTTATATTTAAATTATTGAATATGAAAAACCAATAAATAACATAATAAAAACCAGAAATCAAAAAGAAAAAAACAAGTTTTACTAGATGTTGAAGCTTGTTTTACATAGTTTCCTTAAGACAGATTCGGCCGCTCCTACAGTACTTGGAGAAATGTTGGCCGAATATCTCACAGGATACAAAAAAATGATGGTCGAAGTAGTAGTACCTCTGCAGTGATCAACGAACAAATGATGTATTTTTCTAACACCGAAACATTGGAAAATATGGATAAGAAAAGAGAAAATTTTGGAGAGAAAATAATCTCGGCGTGGCGTGAGGCAGTGAGATTTAGCAAAAAATTCTAAAGAAAGTCTTAGCCTTTTATAGGCATTCTAAGTGGAGGAATTTTGAAAATATCTATGTATAAGGAGACAATCTGCATTAAAGGGGAAATTAAATCAATTTGATTAAAATCAAATCTAATTGATTAGAATTAAATAAAATCAGGATATATGTCCTTTTAAATCAAATATTGTATATATTTGCTGAGAAAAAATAAATTCCGTGTTGGGTTAAAATATCCGTAGGACCATTTTGGACTGAACCAGTCTGGAGATTTCGCATTGTCCATGTTGTGCGAGTACGCCCAACCCCAATGGGTTTGGACCTACTCTCCTACGTGCAAGACAAGATTCCAAGCTTAGTAATTCAATTATTTTTTAAGTGGATTCGCATATATATACTCATTCGACACTTGGTCTTTAACCAATATGGGATCTAAGCTTTTCTTTTCCTCAACAAATATTCACAAGTAGCTTACTTTGAACATCAATTTCTCATTCATCACTCAACCATTTTGAGCATATGATATACCGTTGTGAAGGTCTTATGAAACCATAATTTTATGATTCAATTCTCCACCTTTACCAATTGAGAATATGCCTTAAAGTTTTCATAAATTACAATTTTTCCAACAATCAATTTTGTTGCACAGCAAAAACTTAACTTTTTTTTTAACTTGAGTATTTGTGTTATTTATAACAATAAATCATTTATCAAATTAATATCTGTATTTTGGGGTAGGCAGTCTTATTTGTTTCTCGATTTTCAACCAATATAATCTTTTCTTCTATTCTCGAAACCTTGGTTTGCTTAAAAAATGGGCTCAAAATTCACGAACCAATAACACAATGAAAACTTATTGGTATTCCATATGGAAAACCAATTTCTCTCTACTAGCTACAAACCTGACAAAAAAAATCTCTTGAAAAATAGAATTTGCTTAAAAGAAAATTTCACTAAATTTCGACAAAGCAACTGCACTCAAGAATGTATATTTTGACCCAACTCGTAGTCTCTATTTATAGAAAAAAAAGAACAAGTGTCTTACTCAAACAAAAAATAATAATATTTTAATAAAAATATGTGTCTCTATTATTTGGCCTTTCAACCAACCCAATAAATAATTTTTTATTCTCAAAATATTATTTATTTAATTAATTTAATCAATTAAAGTATTTTCTCAACCTAATTTTGTTGGGTCCAAATTAATATTTTGACAAACAATTTAAGCAATGCCAAAAGTAGTGCCAAAATCTGTTCCAACTACTTCAAGCAAAAGAAATGTAAAATGCAAAAAAATAAATAACACAATAGATGTTTACGTAGTTTGATTTTCCTTACATTTGCGATGTCTTGCCCAGAGAGAATATTCACTATCTTAGTACCTTGTACAACAAGTGAATCCGACCTTTAACACTCACCAATGTTGACTTCTCACTTTTGTACCTAAGCTCTAAACATCTCTTTTCTAAGTTCTTCCCTTGAAAACTTAGGAGAGTTAACCAAGTAACACAGTTGATTATTACAAAATAATACACTCTCAATTTAGGTTCTTCACTTGAACAAAATAAGTGCTCTCAACTTATGTATGAAACCTATACAAGTATGCATACTATGAACTTGCTAACATAACCCAATCTATACAATTAATTATCTGTTAATATAAGCAAGATAATTATGACATATATAAATCACAAAAGATAAGACTTCCAATTAGCTAAGGATATCTTCCCATTAATCGACCTGGTTCGATCCTTAGTTTTAGGGATGCCAATAAAGTTCGATCCAATCTCAACAAATCTTCAAGATACCATAAATGAATAGATAGGGATGAAAGAATCATAATCAACCAAGCAGGTCACAGCCCAAACAGATCTAGGATTAATTCAACTTGAGTCATATTTGATGTATTGCCAGTCAAAATAATCACATCTATATATCTATCTTCTTGGAATCAATCACTCCAATACCCTAGACAATATACCTCCCCATTTGGACTTGATAGATAGTATAATAGTACTTGAACCGATTTTCTCTATTTTGACTCATCAAATTATGGACCATTTAGATTACCTACTAATATAAGCTTTCTCGAATTATGATCCAACCATATAATGCACCTTAGTATATTGGTTAAACATTAGGCAATAAGTGAGTCAATATTTACTGATACATTTTTCTTTACAAAAAGCATTGAGGATTAATATAAACAATATTAATGTGAATGGTGAAAGTTCTGTTAAACCAATCTATTTAAAGAATTACAAATATATATGACGAAAACCTATACTAAGGGCACTAGATCCCAACACATCTGGCTATTTCAACAAACAAATGGTATTGGGAATACACCTCCTCGTACTGCGTTTGGTGGGTTCATATGGCTAGCTTATGGGACCAACAAATATGACCAAGCAATCTATTAGAAATTTTATCCTTAGTGCAGTGATTTCATCATGACTACTTGAAATGTTCAAAATAATTGAATAAATAAAATTACTCCATTTTCATTTAATTAATCTTTATATGTTTGTCCTTAATGGTTTTTGTGTGAAAAACAAAATGTATAAATAAATATTAGCTCATTGATTACCTAAAGTTTAAGTAATAACAAATTGCATTATGTCCACGAATTATAATGTGAGAAGATAAATTATGATAGTAAGTAATATAATCCGTACACTACACCAAAACAGGCTTTTAGCGGCGCTTTGACAAGCGCTGCAAAAAACGCCGCTAACGATAACGTCGCTAACTTTAGCGGCGTTTTTTTTACAAACGCCACTATAGATCAAGACCTTTAGCGGCGCTTTTCCCACAAACGCCGCTATAGATCAGGACCTTTAGCAGCACTTTCCCACAAACGCCGCTATAGATCAGGACCTTTAGCAGCGCTTTTCCCACAAACGCCGCTATAAATCAGGACCTTTAGCTACGTTTTTCCCACAAACGCCGCTATAGATCAGACCTTTAGCGGCGCTTTTTTCACAAACGCCGCTAAAAGTGCCATTCCGCTTTTTATTAAATAAATTTTTGTAATAACAAATGGAAAGGTCAAATTTTATTTTGAATGTATTACTTTTCATTAACAATAAAAGTAAAATAAATTATAGTAATAAATTTCAACATTCACCTATAATAAATAAATTAACATAAACAATTAAATTTCCTAACAATAAATAAATAAATAAATAAATTTCATTATATGGGAAAAGAACATATATTCCTTTCATTATTATATAACAAAAATCAGTACTACAAATACAGTTATTATACATACGCTTCCGTTTTCTTGCGACGTTGAATTAATTGAACTCTACAAGTATCTATTACTGACAGGTGACAAAATTTTGGCTACCTTATTTCAATGTCCTCCTTATTTCCAGTCTAATAATAAAAACAACAGCACCTTAATTTTCCATAGTGATGAAACAACAAAAGAAAACTTTACTTATCACTCCATGTTTGACCAAAGAAAAATACCTCCATGGCTTCTTGCATCTGCCTTCTTTGAGTAACTACATGGCAATCTTGAGTAACTACATGGCAATCTTGAGTAACTACAGTAGCATCTGCCTTCTTTGAGTAACTACATGGCAATCTTGCGGCCAAAATAGCTCTCTAATTTTTGTTCCTTCATGGCCTTTGGCGCATTGTCTGCTAGAAGCTTCATTAAACCCTAATCATGAAATTCAAATGCCAAAACATCCATCAATATTTCAGATAAAGAAAACCCCAATTTAATTATTCAAAAAAAGTTAGAAACACTTAAAAAAATCACCTTAATACCCATATGCTCTTTCCGTTCAGCACCCTCAGCCATTAAAATAGCATCAACTGCCAACCTTACCTACAGTATTCGTATTGGATAACCAAGCTAGGTTACTGTCCAAGATGACGAATATGTACTTCTGATTTTAAAATTCTTTAAAAATAAAAAATGAGACAATCCATACCTTCTCAGGCAACTCCACAGATGGAAAAGGAAGATTTCAAGCAGCTAGGCAAAATGACTATTTTGTGAGTTTCTTCATATTCTAGTTCATTGTTGTCAAATCCACCATCAACACCTATAAATCAAATTGCATGGATATTACTATTTAGCCACAACAGATAGTACTAAGGCAATACAATTATTCAGAAAAAATTTGAAACTTCAAACTTTTACTTTTATCATTTTGTAGCTCTCACATGGGTTCCAGATGCAGAGTCCAATAGGAACAAGACATGCAATAGCTCTAATTCTTTAAACGTGCTAGTAGATGGATAAACTAGTTCCAACTTCTTTTATTAACAACAACTGTAAATAATAGAAAATGTGAGCAGTTACAATTTATAAAGTCCTTCCCATAAAACATTATCAACCAGATCTCAAGCAGACATGTAAGAGTTGTGTAATTATGGAGATACGACTTTTCGCAATACAATATGTAAAGCTTTTCCATTGCATAATTCAATTCGAATTCGCATTCTACTTAAACTAATACCATGGCTCTAAACTCAATAATGGGATTACAGACTGTGATAAAATATAGTACTTTGCATTTGTAAATGAAAGGATTTAACTTCTCGTTTACCTATGATCGAGTTCGAATAACTTGAAAAAAAAATTTCGCACACCTCATAAGGCATCATGACCAGCCAACGAAGAAAAAATGAGGTTATACAAAGACTTCACACCAATTATAAGGATGCATACCTGAAATGGATATGTAACAAGAATGGCAGCAATTTTAGAAGATCCACCCAGCACAGCATAATCAAATGAATTTTTTACATCAACTGGTTATGAGCTTGATTAAACCATGTATAATAATTGACAAGCACATAATACATGTAGACAAATGCGGGTATGCTACCAGTCACGAGCCTGTACATCAACTAGTATATGCCCTACCAACATTTAGCATAAAGTAAAACCAAAGTTCAAATAAACAGAAACTTCATCTACTTACCAACAAATTACTAGCACATTAAGCATATAATGACTTCCTAACTATGCTGTTCTATTTTCAGAAAAACTCCATGTACAGTATTCTGCAGAATAGGGACGAAGCCATGAACTTTGTATGAGGGAGCTAAAGCTAAAAAATTTTAGGAGCAGCCAAAAATATAATTTTTCCATTTATCCAAGGGGTAAAAGGCTTAAATTTACAATATTAATATTTAGGAGAGACTAAAAATGAAAATTTCCCATTTAACCAAGGGGCCATGGACCCTGATTAAGACTGGAAAAAAATGGACTTCCTTCCAGATAAAATAAGGAAAAAAAAGTTATAAAAGATTATACATCAAAATAATCATTAATGAGTTGAGTATATTGGTGAAATAATTACTCATCGTTTTTTTTTCTTTTTCTGGCTTTGGACCTACTCTCTTTATTGCCTTATCACAAAAACGAATCCGTCTCTCACACTTTTATAGGATCTCTCACAGTCCACTCGTTGCCATATGGTTTTCATGCAATCTTCTTTAAATTTTGACCCTTTGTTTGCAGTAAAAATCCCCCACCATAACGGTAAATTATAAATGTTCAGTGAGTATCTTTATAATACCTAGGATTCTTCAAGGACTTAACTACAAGAGGGATCAAATCACCCCTGCACATTAGAACAAGGAACAGAATGCACTAGTCAAATTAAATCTAAGACACCCGATTCTCTAGTCTTAATTTCTAGTCAGATAACCAAGTAAGAATTGGAGGCTTACAGCATACTATGCATTCTTTCCTTATGGAATACTGATAATCGACGAACATTATTGAGTGTTTCAACAACCAGAATCCAATCTTTAAAGTCAAGTCCAGGTAAGAGCTTCTGAAATAGGTATATATGCAAATCAGCAAACAGTACACCAAATATTAGAAATTGAAGTGTAAACTGAAAGTAAATTATACCTTAAGACATGTATCAACATCTTCAAGATCACTCAAGTTCTCAGATTCAATGTATTCTACTTCCGAATTAGCTACCTCCACTCCAACATTTACAGTTTCACCTCCATTTATTTGAACAGAAGCAGAGCTCTTATTGTGCTGCACATTTAAAGTTTCACCTCCATTTATTTGAACAGAAGACAGGCTTTTCTTCAGCTGCTCTTCAATGATATAATCAACGAAAACGAAGATATTTAATTATGAATCTGCGTTCAAAGATATAATCAACGAAAACGAAGAAATCTAAGTAAATCTTCATTAACTTTGATTTACGAAGAGCAGCACCGGGGAGGAAGAAATACCGCAGAGGAAGCAATAGATTCCAAGTGGGTCATTGGCTCTCCAACATATTTGACAGTCTTCTTGAAAAACATGTCCTGGTTGAATACCTTCTCTGCTTGTAAGATTTAAAATAGAAACGAAAAAAAAAACACACACACAGCTAAAAATTCTTAGAAAATGGATGAGAAATATTAGTTACTTCTGATTTTAACATTCCCAGGAGATTAAGTGATCCATGATTCCCAAAGACAAGCATGGCCAATTGAAGGAACATGATGCAATATGCAACAACGTAAGGCATCTAAATCCCAAACCAAGGCATCAACGAGCATTTGGAACCCCTCCTCTCCTCCTAGTATCACAAAGTTCCTGTCAATTATCATTTCCTTTTCCCATTAGAAAACAAATCAAAACCCCCCATACCATAATAAATCAAAACTTTGCTACTCCATATATATATACATATAATATCAGAAAAAGAATATATAGGGAAGAAGAGACCTGTTGTATGTAAAGATTAAGAGTCTCATCAGAAAAAAAAATATAAGGAAGAAGCAAAAATAGCAATGGGCATGGAGTTAAAAGTTTTAGAGGACGGTGTGTTTGTAAAGTTGGGGGTTTCAAGGGGGGAAATTAGGGATTTTAAGGGGGAAATATTTCAGGGGGAAAATTTATAAATGGCGCCATTTTTTTTTAAGTAAAATTTTTTTTTGACGTTTTTCATAAAAACGCCACAAAAAATTATTTTATTTGGAATAAAATGATACTGTTTTAGCATATAAAATGGTACTATTTTTTAAAATAAAATTATTTTTTGTGGCGTTTTTTAATAAAGAGCCGCTAACGCCGCAAAAAAAATATTTTATTTAGAATAAAACGACACTGTTTTGCTATGCTAAAAAATCTTTTATTTTGTTTGTTAAAAATTATTAGTTAAGTGATTTTATAAAACATTAATTTTTTTAATTCTAATATTTAAATATATCAAATGGTTTAGATTAAATATTTTTTAGTCATAAACACCGCTAATGTTACCTTTTCCGGCGTTTACAGAAGAAACGCCACTAATAAATTAAATTCTTGTAATGAAACGACACCGTTTTGAAAATTTCTAATACATATTAGCGGCGTTTTTGCTATAAACGCCGCCAAAGCTCACATATTTTATAATTTTTTATATTCAATTATTGTATATTGCATATCAATTTATTATTATCTCTTTTACAATTATATAAGAACTTATTTAGTATATAAATTAAAAAATATTAATTAATCTAAACCTTAAACCCTAACCCGACCCCGAATCTCTAAACCCTAAATCACTAACTATTAACCCCAAACCCCTAAACCTTATTTAATATATAAATTAAAAATACTAATTAATCTAAATCCTAAACCCTAACCTGACCTTGAATCTCTAACCCTAAACCTTAACCCAACCTTGAATCTCTAACCCTTAAATATTATTTAATATATAAATTAAAACACACTAATTAATCTAAACCATAACCTGACACCGAATCTATAAACCCTAAATCCCTAACTGATCTTAACCTCTAACCTCTAACCCCTAACCCCTAACCCATAAACCTTAAATCACAACCTTTAAATCAGAATCCCTAATCCCTAATCCCTAATTCCATAATCTATAAACCTTAAAATTGTAACTTTTAAACTGACCCTAAATCTTAAATTAACCATATATATACTCTAAACCATATATATTAAACCTAAACTATAATGATAATTAAATTAAATCTTTTAAAATTAATACTATCGTATCTTTCACAATTATATTTGAAATTATTTAATATATAAATTAAAAATCAATATTTAATAAATTTTATTCGAATTTCAATATTTATAATATTTTCCTATAACCCTTTCTCAGCCTAAAAAACCTAGCTAGTATTAATTTCTAGTGGGTATTAGACCAAGTAACAACCTCATTTGTCCCTTTTCATTCATTTCCAGTTCTTACTATTGAGTAGGTACTATTAGGTCATTGTTGTGTTCATGTTTGATTTACTAAATATAAAATTATTTTTGGTAATAAAATTATCAATATATAATATTATTTATCACGATATTTGGTGTTTTATATTACTTTCTTTGATTTATTTAATCGAACTATCAAAATTTATTATTCTTATAAAAATTTATTGTATTTTTTATTCTTTACAACACAACAATTTAAGTTTTATGATATTTTATTTTACTCATAATTTAATATATATTTTCTAGTAAAGTAGTTTAAATAAACTGTGATTGAAAAATAATAAATAGTTAGGAGTTAGGACTTCTCTTTAATAAAACCATTTTGTATTAAACAATATTATTTGTTAATTATCATTTAAATGTAAATTTGACCAATATATAATAAATACAACGAAATATCAATTTTTTCAACTTACAATAAAAAAATATAATTGAAACATTACTTGAGAATATATCAAAGAATGAGATAATTAAAATGATTTTAGATTTTATTATTATTAGCGGCGCTTTTTCAAAAAACGCTGCTAAAGGTCGAGCATTAGAGGCGCTTCTTCAAAAACGCAGCTAAAGGCCAGAGCATTAGCGGCGCTTTTTCAAAAACGCCGCTAAAGGCCCGAGCATTAGCGGCGCTTTTTCAAAAACGCCGCTAAAGGCCCCAAAAACTCAGAAAACGGTGTCGTTGGGCTTAGGCTTTTTGCGGCGCTTTTTAAAAAACGCCGCTAATGCTTATTTTTAGTGGGGCTTTCCAAAAAGCGCCGCTAATGCTCGACCTTTAGCGGCGTTTTTATAAAAGCGCCGCTAATGCTTGATTTTTAGTGGCGTTTTTTGTCTAAACGCCGTTAAAAACGCCGCTAAAAGCCTGTTTTGGTGTAGTGGTAGTCCGTAGAATCATATTGAGCAAATAATTCCTTTAAGGGACTATTATATCGTCTATAAGTCCAATTGAGAAGATAAGTTTGTTGTGACTTTCAAAGCAGGATTGACTTAGAAATAGAAAAATAGATGTAATTGTCTGAACTAACAATGCAATAGATAAAACTTAAGTTGAATTTATCCTAGATTCGTTTATGGATTTTTTTTCACTTGTGACATTCATTGTGTGAATTACCTAAATCATGAGTAAGTGAATAGTCATATGTGTGTAACTCATGTACTTTGATATATTAAAAATATGTACTCTCATGATAGTAAGTTGAAAGTTGATATGTTGACAACATGACTTGTGCATGGCATGATTTTACTCATAATAGAGGAATAATAAGTCAATTTTAAAAGAGTAAATGATATTCTCTCAATGATATTATATGTAATGATCATTTTCATCGCAAAAGAAATAATGGTAACCGTAATATAAAATTGATCGAATTAGGTGAACGAATTTAACTTAGAGGGATCGTGGATATCCTATGAGGGTAACACATATGATAAGATCATTAGGCTAAAACTTAATATATATAACTTTCGCAATGGTATACAGTGTAGAGATCAATCATGGTACTTTTAGTGGATTGACTCTACGACTAAATAATTTTGTAATTAATAAACAAAAAGTCAAAACGTTATTATAAATTATTTAAGTCATAATTATATATGTTGATTAATACATTTGCTAGCTCATTATAACTAAACGGATTGCATAATAAGAACAAATTATATTAATTGATTTAACGACATATGAGAAATAGATTGCATAAATGGTTATCCGTAGTAACTGTATTTTCTCGAAAAGGTAAGAGATTACTTGGTATTAATTTAATTTCTTTGGATTATTACTTAATTGTATAAATAAATTAAATAATTGAGTCCAAAATAAGAATTAAATTAAATAGTTCACAATTATTTTTTTCAAACAATTAAATTAATTTGCACATAGATTTAAATATAGTAAAGCCGTCATACTTTTGATGAAATTAAAGAGACGTGAGCACATATTTAATTTTGGAAGAATATTTTATTGTTGAGTTGAATACTTATATAAGCTTGGTTTTTTTTTTATTTAATTCAAGAGAAGTGAGCACGTATAATTAAACCGAACATGGACCGGCTCAACTAGTCCATCAAGGTTAGAATGTCTAGGCACATATTTTATGTATTACAAATATATACAAGTATAACTCGTGCAACACTCCTCTAAATAAATCCTATATATGTTGAAAAATATACACATAATATACCAAGGGAACACTCTATCAAAAATTAGTGGAAATTTATTTGAGTACTCAAATAAATTCTATTATTATTGGGTTTTTATTCTAAATTTGTGATATTATAATTGTAATTATAGGGTAATACCTAGGAGCTACCGGTAGTCCTAATTGGAATTGAATTCCTCTAAAATAATTCATTTTATGTATTTCAAATACAAGTATAACTCTTGCAAATATTTTTCTATATAAATCATATGTGTCGAGAAATATACCTACAATATACTAATAAATTATATTTTTCTTGAGTTTTTATTTTGAATTTGTGAGATTGTAATTGCATTCATCTAGCAATTATAATTCAAATTTAGAAGTTATATTTCGGTTTTGGGATCCCCAAATAGAAAGAAATTGACTTACCTTTCGTTGTTTGGGTTTTTGAGTTAGAGAATGGCGGAGAGATCAATCGACAAATTTGGGCACCTTTGATTTCAATCTCTCGTTGAACCTTGAAACATAAGTATTTATAATTTGATCAAATATATTACTATAAATATCACGATAAAGATTGGCCTTAAAAAAGGTTTTAAATTTTGGCTTTGTCTTTCTAAACGATTTTCAAACACGGTTAAATGTTATATGTTAGGAAAAAGGGGTAGTGTTTACGACATACCTACGTTACAGTCCTTGTAATTGTGGCGACATGCATAACGTCTGAACCATACATAGATAGTTATATTAGTCACTTGAATCAATCACAGGGTGAATCTTTTTTTGTGGAATTAGGTAAATGGTTTATGCCATTTTTCCATTGAATGAATAAACATATATGTATTGTCCAATTACATTGGTTGACATATTCTTTTATGTCAATTTTTACTGCACTTGACAAAATTTTCTTCTTCTAGTTGTCTAACATATAAATGGTTGAAACACTAAATCCTAAACGAATGAATAAAAATGGATTGTGGGAGGTTTTTATGTTTATTTAATCCAAATTCATAAATACATTCAATGGTCAGAAAAAAAGGGTAATACAACAAAATAAAAAATATATCATTCCTGATCTGCTTGGTGCATCGAATCTTCTATTATCTGGGCAAATCCAGGATCAACCATTACATCTGCAAAGTCATGACCGAAAGGTACAATAGCTAGGGCATCTTCAGCAAGAACGCCTTTGCCTCGTCCTACACCCCAGCCTCGGCCTTTACCTCAAGTCTGATATCCATCTCAACCGCGACCATTTTGCCCAACCCTAAAACTTTTGTTGACGAATACACTTATGCCACGACACAGTTATAGATTCCTCCCTCCAACTTGACCTCGAACGGCATTTTGGGTGCATGCTTCCACGTTCCTCCTCCGATGTTCAAAAACTGAATGATTGATCCAAATTTATGGAGCTTATCTAAACGGATACATGTGCGGTTTACTGTTGACCCTAAACCATTTCATAAATATCTCGAAAACTGCAAAATAGTCATTCTCGATCAATGCACTTTGTGGCCTATGTTGGAGATGATTACTCCAATGTGTCACGTGTCGTACAAATTTAACGGTCCAATTGCACTTCTAAACCAAATACAAATTTATAGGATGATAGTAATCCATGTTCTCTAGATCTGCTAAAATTTCTTGGACCATCCCAAACTGTTGTAATACCCAACACAACTAATGTCACTCGAAGCAAGAAAAGCATATAAGGGATGTGTGTACACAGCAAAAGCATATAATATAGTTGCAATCTCTCCCACTTGGTGCGCTATCTACAAAAACTACAGAAATAGAAGAAAAAAATATTAAATTCAAATTCCATCTTAATATTATATTAATTAAACTAAGCAAACTCCACCACATAAAAACAGTTTACCAAATTATTGGATTCCCTATTAATTACTCCTTGTATCGATTGGTCTTTAAATCGCCTAATAAATTACAAAATATCAGTATAAATAAAACACATAAAAATAATGGGTTTTTGAAGTAATGATTCTACTTTTACCTTCTAGCTAGAAAAAACCTAAGAGAGAACAGAAGTTGATATCATCTACACAACTGTAAAATCACAAGGAAACTATTCACTCTCTCGTTCCCCACTTTACATCCCTTGTACAACGCCTTGTATAGGGGCAAGCCAAAATGACAAATTCTCAACTTTATGTACCAACCATTCGAAAATTTGAAAACGGGAGGTATATGGTATAAACTAAGGGTGGGTTTGGATGGGCGATTAGGTGCAGTGCTTTTAGTTTACTTTTAGTCTCACACTACAGTGTCGCTACAGTATCTAATCTCACCTTACACTAACCACAGGTAAACGCACCACCATCCAAACTCACCCTAAATTGCCAAACTTTTCTAAGATCAACACACCTCTAATTGAACATAGAACACAATTTGTTTTGATTTTCTATCAAAATCTAACAAGTTTGATTGCATATTTATATGTTTAAAAATTAAAGTTGTGTTTGAATTTTTAAGTGAAACTCGACACTAATGAATGCCAACTTTAATTTATATTTTCATTAATATTTAATCAAAACTTAAACACCTGTGGATGTCTAGTTTAAAGTTTAGCTTTATCCACAATCATTTCAGATTTAAATTAAATTATTTCCATTTAATTTTCAAATATTACACCATGAAAACACTTACAAGTATCGAAGTACAATAATCATATCATAATAATTACCATGATTTCAAAAGCGCGCAGAAAATTTAAAGACATTGATATGCGCTTTAAACTCAAACATCCATAGGTGTCAGGTTCCCTCTCCAAAAAAAATTTAATAGAAAACTCAACCCCACCTCAATCATAATTTGAATTTAATTTTTTTTTTTGGAACAATTAAGATCACATTTTTTTTAATTGTTTTAATTTTGCATTTTGAAGGAAATAAGATCAATTTTTTTGAGCTTAAGACTTAAAACTTAATATATTTATTTTTTTATTTACATAGTTTTTTATAAAACTTAATATATTTATCTTTTTATTTACATAGTTTTTTATTGAAGCAAAAAACTCAATATATGTATATATATCAGGGGTATTTTAGTAATATTGCAAGGTAAGACGAGTGGATTTACCTCAAACCCGAGCCCAACCCGATTATATATATTTTTAAATTTCACCCAACCCAACCAGCCCCGCTCCAAACCCAATTTCTAAAAAGAATGCAACTCTTAACGAATTGGGCCGGATTTAAGTTTTGTCTTTGTCATCCCTAAATACATCTAGACTATACTTGTTTGGCCAAATTAGAATTTTGGACTTTTGACAATGTTGAAACAATGAATTATCCCAAAAGGATTCAGGCAATGCTGAACACGGTTAACATGATGCAGCACGAAAAAGAAATCACAACGAAAACACCACATGACACAGCAGCTACACAAACATTAGTAAAATCTATACAGTACAAATACTAACCAATCAAAAGTTATATAAATATAACATAACTTACTGAAAAATACAAGAACAAGATAAGAAGACACGAAATGGCAGGACAAAATTATGAGTTTTTAAGGCAATCAAGGTTCCTAATATAACAAAGAGTACGATCCACAAAAGAGAAAAACAAAAAATATAATGGCCACAAAGATGATATTAGGCAATCAAAATGTGAATACCACGAATACATTTTAGAACCGGTCAAACAGGAATGTGTATAGGTCTATGTGGCCTGGATACTTCATGTTCCTAAAGTACCCACGTATGGCATTTGTGTTTGGTTGAACATGGTTATTAGTGTACCATCCTTCAAATATATCGAAAATCTTACCATACCGGTCACATATTCAGTATCCGACATGAGTAACACATGTCTAGGCAACTACAAACTAGAGTCAAACTTGCTGATTTTGGGATTAGTTGCCTCATTCTTGCCCCCTGCTGGTTTTCCTTTTCTTAACATACATGGTTATATAAATAAGGTCCGACAAATATATTGAAAAACTTACCCATATCAGAACACATAATCAGCAGCAGGCACTCACCCTGAATCTGAGTAACATAGATCTAGACAACTATGAACTACAAAGTTAAACTTGCTGATACGGGATCAATTGTTTCACTCTTGTCCCCGCTTGTTTTTCTCTTCTTAGCCTGCTGGTACAAATCCAACAAACCTGGAATTTTGTCCTTGTTCTTAGTTATATATTGCTCCAAAAATTTATGTTCAGACCATGTCATAATCCAAACAATCTTCTTATCTTCTTTGATAAGTTTCATCGACTCCAAAACCTTCAAAACCTTATACCTGGGGACAATCCGTTTATCAGCCGAATGCAGAAGCAATTTCGGGTACGATTTAATTGTTTGCGCATCCAACTTCATTGTATTCACATAAAAATCCATCAAAAACCGGAGTTTCCTTTCGGAACAAGCTAAACAAAGAGGGTCTTTCCTTAAAGTAATAGAAATTTCCTCTTTACTCCATCCTAGGCTCATAAATGCTTCAACTTTTTTCTTCCAATTAGCGTTGCTAACTGAACAAATAACCCTAAGAGCATGTATAAACCTAGGTTCTGCCGGCTCGAGACCGATTTCTTTAATGGTTTTAATGGCGTAAACCATTCGAGCATGGCTTTGCAAAATGACCCTAGGTTGTAATACTAACAATCTCGATATTCTACTAGCAGCAACTGCTTCACTAATCATCAACTCAACATTTGGTCGCACAATGGAATTTAGATTCAAAGTCAACAACCATGAAGATGATCGTCTAATAGCTACCGGGATTTCATCAGCTTTCAAAAATTGGGATAAAAACTCTAAAGTTGGCTTAATCTGAGCATCCAAGCTTCGAGAAAGAATCGAAGGATTCGATAGAATGAATTCAGGCAAAAGCTTACCTTTAATACCCTTTTCGATTAGATACTCGAGCCTGGGCTTAAACTTTGAGTTAAATCTGGAATGCACGATTTCGGGGCATTTTTCGACCAATGTGGCGATTTGGGTAGTGTTGAATCCGTAAGATTCCAAATTTTTGAAGAGGGATAAGGATTCAGGGGCGGCGTCACGGGGTATTATGAGGCGTTTGGAGAGTGGAAGAGCGGAGCTTGAAGAGGGCGGCTTTGAAATAGAAGAAAGGGTTGGGTGGGAATGAAGGAAGCGTTTTTGGTTGAGTGAAAGCAGATTTCTGAGAAGGATTTTCGCCATCCTTGGGAATATTGGTTCAGCGTTTAAGCAGCTGAAGAAGCAGCCCACTTACCGCAGGGCTTCAGCTCACTCACTATTTACAGCAAATGGAAATCAAGGGTTTTTACAAGGGTTAATTTCTGATATTAGTCCCTCTACTCTGCACTTTAATTTATCAATTTTAACATGCTATTTTAATACTGAAATTTGAAATTTCAATCGTAATCTAAACCGTAGTAATTAATTTTGTTTGGTTAAAATTTATTATTAGTAATGTATTATGTGTAATATATGTTCTATAATTAAATTATTTTTAGTTTTTATAATTTTCGAATTTCAAAATTTTAGTCTTGATACAAACAAGAATCGGTAGTTAAATAATATATAAAAATAACAATACGACATGAAATTACATGTAATAACATAATCTAACTCAACAAATAGCTTAAATTATAAATTCACAAAAAAAAATTAAATGTGGTTTTAAGAAGAAATTATTTTATAGACCTTTCCACCATATCATCCATAGTCCCATCATCCTTTTTTCCACATCATATGTACATTTGGACTAAACTTCCAAATCAAAAATGATATGTTCTCTTCTGATTGGACGAAATCATAGATGATGAAAAGAATACATAAAATAATTTCTCGGTTTGAGTGGTATTCATGCTTGAATTAGGCTGGGATAAACTTCAATTATTATAGTAATTTATATATTTTTAATAATTTGATTGGAAATATGAATCTAAGAGAATTCAAAATTGTCTTTTACTTGGTTTATAATTATTTTTTAAAAAATAAAGCAAATATTTAAAAGAAAATAATAAAAGCAGGTGAATTTGACGTCAATTCTAGTAACCATGATTTTTCTCCAAATTCGGTCTGAATTGAGTCATTTTCATCGCTACTATTCAAGGATATTTAAACTCGTTCATATTATTTAAGAAATTAAAGGTTAATTTTGTATATCTGTCATTAAAGTTTTTTGAATATATTATATATGTAATTTTTATATTACTTTAGCTACATAATAAAATAAAGTAAGAATATTATTTTATATAATTTTTCACGTTAAATACATCATAATATAAGAAAATATTATATCATATGACATTAGCTACATAGTAATAATAATATTGTATTATATAATTTTTAGATGCTTGTGGTAAAAGAATGTCTAGCAATAAAACCACTTGAGTTCAAACTCTCAGGAGAGCAAGTGGAAAATCCTAGTTCAAACTCTCGAGGCAAGTGGAAAATCCCCATCTAGGCAAACTCTACTTGTAAAAAAATGGGAGAAATGAAATAGTCAATCAAATAATCTAGTCAGGGAGATGATATAGAGACAAATTTCAGGTTTCCATTCGTGAGAACATGAGAACTATTGTTACAAGATAAAAATACAGAAAAATGAATGTTCATGCCAAAGAAAAAACTGAAAGATACATTGGTCGTATCAGATGTATCTCTTTGATCCAATTTATACATATACAAACACACTATAACTACAACTACATGTTTCAGTTTATTATTCAGTCAGCAGGCAAAGCAATAATTTCATTTGTGAATTCTAAAACTAAACCCCCTACACCTAACACTACAGCTATCCTCCAAGTAGATAATAATATTACATCCTTTGGGGACCAATCAGCAGTCCAAATCACCATTGTCATTGCCAACCACTGCCACTGCCACTGCCACTTTGGGTTCCGGCACTGCCACCCTAACCACCAGGGAAAGCTTCCCTACCTGGAGAGTTTTGAACTTTAGCACCGGGGAAATTACCCAAACCATCTTCCCCTCTTTTGTTACCTGAATCCCGTTTTGGAGTTCCATTGTATGATGAATCCTGCCCCTCATTTTGTCCTCTGCTGCTGTTATATGAACCCCTACCTCGTCCCCGTCCACCATAGGGCCGTGGTGCACCACTTGGATGCCCATCTCGACTACTGCTATTTCTGTAATCGTTTCGGCCTTATACCAAACAAACCAACTAAACGTTAGACAAAAAGGAGACAAGCAACCCAAAACGAAAATACACTTGAATGTACAAAACGCATACAATAAAAGGACTAGCATTTAGAATGAACTTTTATTCACTACTATAAACAAATGAAAAGTTCTTCACCGAAATTAACTAATTGAAAGATCTCCCATTTATGCAAAACAAATGGATCCTTCATTTTCTTGGTTCATATAACTGTATTGTGTCCAAAATTTTCACGTTAGATGTTTCAATACTTACCAGTTCTTGACCCTGGAGTGGAAGATTGCCCCCTGTCGAAAGATTGGCCTCTCCAACTGCCTTCATTGGTTGGACCACCCCAACCACTACCGGTAGATGCCCCAGCAGAGGATCCAGCAGCAGGGCTCCGCATTGGTACCATTGCTGCAACTGATCTTATTGATGGAGCTGACTCATTCTGTGGATCATCGATATGCCTCTGGAAATATGCAACTAGACGATCAATATCCTCAAACATCCTTTTTCTGAACTTGAATCCCTTGGGATATAAACCAACATACTCATGATGCGGATTCGTACTTCGTATATAAGTAAGAATGAAAGTGCCTGGATGTTCATGAGAAATGCCAAAACAATAGACAATCCTCATAGGATACTCTTGTCTCTCGATTGTTAGAAGCTTATCAACCTCTGATTTAGTTCCCTTCCTGAATTTACGATAACTCAGCATTGCCTTCAGATGAGACACAAGGGGATCAACATATCGATCCATTACCTGCAATTTAAATTTTATCAACAGACATCCATTACATGGATTTCTATGCCTCTAAAACATATTAACAGTAACATCCATTAGATGATAGCAGCATCTGTTTCATCCAAGAATTTTTTTTTTAATAATATTGATTTTACTCTCCTAATTTAGTATTCTAATCATTAAAGATAATAAATAAGGATTAGCTAGACATTTTTAAATAATAAGAACATTGACTAAAAAGAAAAGATATACATCTCGTTAAAGAGAGCCAAAAGTCAAGACATCAGTTCGTCAAGGAGCCAACCATGACTTTTTTCTCTGAAAGAACAATAATTTATTCCAAGTTTAGAATTCCCTAATAGAAGACCACAATATTTGAAGCACGGACAAACGGATTTCTTGTATAATGATAACAGTAAAACAACAATCAATTTTTGAGCTCCTATGGTCAAATTAGAAAGTTCATCCTTCATTTCTACGACTGGAGAGAACTCCCTGCTGCAACCTAACTCCCATGCAACACCATGCTTACGTGGTTATTTCCATGGTTATTTCCACTCAATTCACACCCCTTCAAAGTTTTAAGAAGGGGAATCTCAGGAAAACAAGCATTTTAAATAAAGAGTTACCTCATCCAAATCCTCGAAAGTGTCTTCCCCAATTTTCAATGTCTTCCCAATGCGAAGCAGGCTGGTGATGTCCTTGTGCTCTTTACCACCTTCAACTATTTCTTTATGGGCGTAAACCCCATCATAGACTTTGAGAGTTAAAGTCAGATAAGAAGGTCCACGAGAACTGGGACGGACTATACTTTCTCCAGGCTCCTTGTCGCATAAATACTGTCATGAAAGGAAAACATAATAAAAGCCATAAGGAAATGTGGAATTTTTTAGAACGATTCAGGCATTGAAGTAATCAAAACTCAAAAGCAGGATTGGATAACAAATGCATACTGCCTGATGTGCAACAGCATCAGAAGATCTAAGTCATAGGGATGAGCAGTGCTGTCAAGGGTGTGCAAAGCAAACTCAAGGTGCTAAGCCATAGATATTACCGACACAAGGTGGCAAAAAAAAAAAAGCACTTGCCCGACTTAAGGTGCAACACGTATATTTGCATGTATTTGTACGTGTCTCTGTATATACATAATAACATTAACATATAATTATGATCTTCTATAAAACATGCAAAGTTCCTTTTTCTTTTGTTGGCCAGTATGAACGATCTCCTAGTGATTCCATGCCGGTTGTTGAATACACAGATTGAGAAGTAGAGTTTGAAATTATGCCCCTTCTTACGAGTAAAGGAACAACTAATGAAGAAAGTAAAAAAAAGAAAGAAGAAACTAAAGAATTTCTATCACGTGGATTTTTTATGCCTATTGTCTAACAAAACGAGCATCAAAACACACCTCATGTACACCTAATCAATGTGACTTGCTGAAAGAGTTTAGAGAGCTTTTGTTGCTTGGCGTTATGGCATAAATATAATGTATGTGCACACTCCTTGACACAACTGAGATATGTTCTGTTAATTTTGTATATTCTTTGGGCTTTTTAATTTTCATTATATAATAAATTCAATTCAAACAGAATCCACGTTAACTTAAAAAGTTCCATTACTTGTAACATACCTCCACAGCTTCATCAGCAGTAATATTTTGGAAGCGTGGATGGACAATCATCCTGGGCTTAAAATGCTTCTTCGCCAGCTCCTTCTCTTTACGAGCTTTCTCTTGCTCACTTTGAATGCTGCTTCGCTCCTCATGGTAGTAAGGATCTAGGTTCTGGACATGCTGGTGTCGATTGCTTCTCATCTCACTATCTTTGCAAACCAGGAACACTTGATATCTATTCTTTTGAATTGATTTAATCTTGCAGGTCAAGATGTCACCTTCATGCAGCCTATCAGATAACTCAATTATATCTCTCCAATCATCTGCATAGTCTTCTTTCATAATAATCCCAGTCAATCCAGATTCAAGTGCACATATAGCTCTTCCGCCTTGCACTCTTCTAACTGTAGCTTGCACAATTCGGCCTTCTGCCAGGGTATCCTCAGTTTCACCTGAAATCATAAAGAACTCCTCATCCTGACTTGGCTCCTTATACGGTTTACGCCAATCCTGGAAGCCCTGAATTAATTCCCTCCTTATATCATAAAAGGTCTCCCTCTTATTTTGCCGATCCTTGCTTTTTAGATAGTTATCAAGACGAAGCCTTTTCAACAAACCAGGCCGGTCCCTAACATGTTCTATTGCCATCTCCAATGCATCCTCATCGTCATTGTCACCCTTAAGATCCTCATCATAAACATCTTTGGCCAACTCTTGGGCAACAAGATAAGATTCTGGATGTATTCTAGTGTCATCCAACAAATCAATGAACTGGCTGCTGTTGGCAGCAAGCCCACTCCGTCTGACGCGCAGAAAGGCTACCGCATTAACAAACACCTTCTTATCAAGTCCATGGGCTGACAAAAAGTCTTTCCTAGTAAAAATTGTTCCAACTCTGACCAATGATCTCTGCAGTGATGCCGCCTTTCTAGGTCCAAGACCAGAAATGAATTGCAAAGGAGCAAACAACCATTCATGACTTGCAGCCAAATTAGCATCAAGGCCCACCTGATTTGTGACATCAACCAAAACCTGTTCAATCATGCCATACTTCTCATCTGCCGTGAGGAAGTTCTCCATTGGATTAAGCTTCCAAGAGAGTATCTCCTTCCCTGGGCCACACAATGTGGCAACCATCGCTAATGGATTTTGAAGATAACGCCCAAGGGCAACAGCCCGCCTAACAATGCCTAATATCATTCATATAAAAGACAGAACATCTTCATCAACAGAAAAAGATGGATGAAAAACTTTGTAATAGAACAGTTCAACAAAGATGGGTATAATTTTGTGAATATGAGAATCCGTTTTACCTGACTGGCCAGGGAGCTGATCTGTTGAAATCCTAGAATTTTCATAGAGACGGGGTAGAGATTCATCCCCATATACTATGCTCAGCTCATCCATTTCATGCCCAACATCCCTAGGATTTTCCTCCACCATCTTAAAAATAATCTGGTGAAGAATCAAACAAATAAGCAGCATAAGAAATGGAGAAACTATATAAAGAAACACTCAATACTCTAAAATGATAGAACCATCTTTAGTTAAAAACAATCATATTTTCTGAAATGATTCATGCACTTGATTAAAGATAATCAGCCTCCTCAAGGCTTTAGGAAATTTAGTCAAAAGACATTTCAAGCAAGATTAGCAACCTAACAAGTAGTAGAAGCCAAATAACCTAGATAAAATACTAAGAAAACAAGAAGTGTTTCTTTTACTGAAGAAAACAAAACTAAAAGATAAAATACACAAATCATTTTAGACAAACGGAGAAAACACCTAACATGTCAACAATGATAAGCCTACCTCATAGATATCATCCTTCAATCGAGTACAAGACAAATTCACAGCTCCAAGAACAACGACGTGTGGTTGATGATCGGTCATGAACTTCAAAACACGTTGCTGATCATTTTTCTTGCGTTGCTGATCATGTACATTTTGAGACCGTAATGTAAGAGCAGCAGTATAAAGCACATCAAGCACCTCCCCAGATGAATCCAACATCACAAAAGTGGTTGCAGGCTTCCCAGGGCCCCAACAGCAGGCCATGACCCGTGGTGCAGTTTCCTCATCAGAACTAACATCACTTTCTTTCTTTTGATAAGGCCCCACAGAAACCTTATTCCACAAGTCCTTGCCATATTCCAAAAGTAACCGGTTCTTAGCTCTACTTGCCAACAAGGACCTTGCTTCTTTCTCCATTGAGGGTAAAAGAAAACCAAAAAGAGCATCATGCAGTATTAGCTTTCTCTGCTCATTCCATTGTTGAGCAGATTTGCTAACACCATTACTAAGATATTGGTCATTACATTCTTTAATCAACTTATTAAGAAACTTTTCTGGCAGCTTAATAGTTACTTGAAGAAGCTTCTCCTCTTCAGCCTTCTGGATAAGGAGCCATTGTGCATCATCAAATCTGGTCAAAGGTTTTTCACGCAACCATTTCACACCAGCAAACTGATGGAAAGAATCAATTGCTATTTTTCCATCAGGGGTAGGGCTGGTTGATACTACAGCATTATCCATAAAGATATTCCGAACACATCTCTTGGCAGACGGCTCACAGCTTATCTCAACCGCAGCCTAGGAAATTAGAACCATAAATAACTACACATGGTACAATGAGATTTATTATCAACAATATTACAGTATTTGCTTAGAATAACAATGTATACCATATGCCTGGCTCCTTTAAGGACAGCTTGTGGAGTCTCAAACATTGCACATGTAAAATTTGAAGCTATCTCCTCTGGTGTCTCCTTTGCATCTTCCAACTCATCATCCTAAAATTAAATGAAGCAAGAACATTAGATCTCAACACAATATAACAGAAACTACAAATCATACTCACCATCTTTTCCAGAGATAGATGTGCTCCAAGTTGCTCAGCACTGTATCCAAACTTGCTGGCAACCTCCCACAGGCCAGCCTTATTGCAAATACTATATTGTGATCTCCTCTTGGGCCTCTTATATTGGCCTTCATCAACACCAACCTCCCCAGGTGGGAAATGCAAGTTAAACTTGGCATCAACATCGTCAACTTCCCTTTCTGACTCTGCGCCCCTGAGATCTTTAAGAATTGATTCAAAAAGCTGTTGGTTCAAATTAAGTCTTGGTTCATCATATATGCGTCGTGATTCTTCTTCAAACCGCTTATTGTAGTGCAACTGAAGACCACTCTTTCTCTTTTGAAGAAGCAGCCATTTTCGGTCAAGGTCCTGAATTGCCCAAAGCACCTAAATAGAAGCATTGTAGCTGTTAATCACAAAAAAAACCTTTCCATAAATTATGGCTTGATTAGATACAAATTCATAGTTCCATGACAAGCCCAGTTACCCTGTGCCACTTCATTGTAGGTGCTTTTTCAGATTTATCCTGATCATCATCAACATCATGTTGCTCAGGATCTTGAAGCAGAGTAAGACACTGCTCCTTGCGATACATCGCAATAAAGGGAATCTGCAAGCAAGAAAGAATGCAAGAATACTAAGAAAATATAAACCAGCGCATGAGATAAATCATTTATCAATCAAGTCAGGAAGTACTAACATCTAACTTCTGTACATGAGTTAGATCCAAAAATCTCATAATGTCATCCTTGTTTATAAAATGATCCTGCCTTTCTTTACCAAATAATGGTACTGCACCATTTATAAGTTGGTTAAATATCCAGGTGCTCTCTTCAATTATGCTGAGTTCATCTATTGGAGGAGTCCCGGTGCTTTCCTCTGAGATCTGGAAACAGAAAAGTAAAGCCAATCAAGACTTGCATTAAGAGAGACAAAAGGAAAACATATATATATTTGTAACATTTTTTAAACCAAATCAACAAACCTGCATTCTTTCTGGAACATCAGTCATCCGAATTTGGTCATCCTTTTCGGTCATGTACTTTTCAGAAAGAACAGTTGGTTCAAATTGATCTTCAAGTCGCCCTTCTTTCTGCTCACTAGAATCTAAGCCCTGTTTGCGTAACAGCAGGAGTTCATCCACATCACCAAAGATATCTATAGCTTCCTTTAAAGCAGATGATGAAACATCCGGTGCATGCCTTGACTTCTTATTCTTCATCTTCTTCCGTCTGCAAACAAGTTACTTAATAAAGAGAACTCCAAAAGTCCAAAGTTAAATGTATAAAGGACTCCATATTCATGCTGTACAAAAGTTGTACCTAACAGAAGCTCCATGCTCCTCATCTTCTTCTACAATAAAGTCTGCCATTTCATCTTCTTCACCCATATCTCCATCCTCTTCCTCTTCTATTGGCTCTTCATCTTCAGCAATATCTTCAAGAGGTTGTCCTAAAACATTGCATATGTCAACCAGATAGTTCTTCAAAACTGCATAAAAATAATAATGATAATGGACAGTATGTTCAATGCACAAACCATCATCATCACCAAATAGAGTACGCTTAAGCTTTTCCTCAGCAGTTGCGCTACCCTTCATGCCTCCATCAAACTCATCATCAGAAAGTCCAAATTGCTCCTCATCAAAATCTCTCCGAGCCTTTTTTAACCGCTTAAATTTCTTGCTTCCCTGGATTAAAAAAAAAGAAAAGACGAACCAAAACCCCAAATAAATAGTTAATCGAGCTGTGCAAGAAAACAGATGTTAAATTTGAACCATTGTCTTCAGTTTAATGTTTTATTGTATAACAATTTTCAATTCAACAGGGATAAAACCAATCAATATGATCAAATTTCAATAACAATGGAAAGAACTTAAATGATGTACAATATTCCATTTCGAAACATAAATGATTAAATGATATAGAAATTTAACAATCATAATGTTTTCATTAAGGTAGGGAAACAAAATCTTACAACCTTCGGTACATTAACATCATTCTCCCGTAGAAGCTCATAGTCATCTTCATCAAGGTCCTCAGCTTCCCTGAAAACATTGATATAAAATATCAGAAATTGGCGAAGCTAACCTGTTGGACCTAGGAACATCATATAAAGTTCTCTTTTGAACAAGTGTAGCAATCACATATTATCATAGGAGGAAAAAATATTAACTTCTTCTTTCTTTTTTTCTTTTTCTTCCGCCTCTCTTCGTCACTATCTTCCCTCTCTTCATCTTCATCTACATCTTCATCCTCCACATCATCAACTATGAATCCATCATTCTCATACTCATCCTGCCCATCTTCTGTTCAAACCAAACATAAATAAATAACTAAAAATAATTCAAGAACAATTAACAAAAAAAGAATAACACTTTAACACCCCCTCCCCAAAATATTATATCCATCACGCCATTTAGCCCTAATTTTCTTCATTTTCATTATTTCCCTTAAAAAAGGTTAACTAGAAAACAGAACCCAGAATTTAGAAAGCTATTCCCAAGCTCTGAAATGAGAAATCAGATCTAAAAAAAACTAAGTAATACCGTCTTCTTCATCCTCGTCATCAGGGTCGCGGTCATTGATATTGTCCCCTTCCATCGGCTCTCCTTCCTCGTCGACCTCCAACTCATCTGCAAGAATGAACCCAAAATCAAAATAGAGAATCTTTGAGAAAAAGATAGAACTTCAATAGTGAAAATTAAAGAAAAAGAAGTTAGGGGTTTGATTTCCGCGGGTTTAACCTTCTTCATCAGAGAAAACGTTTCTTCCCATGCTTCCGAGAAAACCGAAGTAGCAAGAAACAGAGAAAATGAATAAAAATTGAAACCAGTTATCCTTTCTTCTCTGTAAAAACCCTAGTAAAATAATTGGAGAAGCCACATTTCTACTGTTCCGAACTTCTGATATATATAATTTTTTTAAGTTAAAAAAAAAAAGACAACAGCTGAAGTCAGTCTACGTGTTCCTGGTGGGGGATGATTCCGAGTAGGATAAAAACTCACGAATAAAGAAAAAAAAAATAGCTGTTGTCTCCTTTTTTTTTCTTCAAATGGGTTAATACTAAAGAAGATAAGAGACTTTTAACTGAGATAAAAGATTCGATTTTTAATATTAAAGTTATTATATTTATAAGATAATTTTCAATATTATTTTTAAAAATTTTCAATATTATTAAATTAACACGATTTTCAATACTTTAATAATTTTCAAAAAATATTACAAGTCAAATATTATTATATTAAAAAATTCTAAATTTATGTAAAATTTTATTTTATAAAATAAAATGAGTCACAGTAAAATATTTTACACATAAATGGAAAGAATTGTTTTTCCTCTTAAAATGACTTAAAAATTATTGAAATAAGACATTTTATATAACTTTTATCTCTATTTTCTAGTTTCTCTCTTTCTCCGAGTTAAATTTTTTAAACTATGTTTATTTATTTCAAACAATTAAATTATTTTTTTATTATTAGACTTATAAAATAATCTATAAATAATTTTTTTATAATCTTACAAAATACACTTGTTAAATATTATAACTCAACATTTTTTAACGAATTTTGTTTTTAGGTCTTCGAAGTTTAATTTTTATCTTCATCTTTTATACTTTTCGTTCTTTTGCTATGATAGTATAATAATCTTTTAATCATTTCGATCTCCAACAGCTTTCTTCCTCATTGTTCTTCATTTCTTCCTCATTGTTCTTCATTTATCTTTGATTTTCTTTAAGAAATAGAGTCCCTCAATTGTTGTTGGTCTCAATGTAGGTGCAATCGTAATAAAGGTGAATAGTATCTTACATATCTAATTATTGGCTAATGGCTTCATTAAGATTTTAGGATGTCAAACCATCATGTTAAGCAACAATATTGAGAAGAGCAGGCGGACTCATACCATCTGTAGTTAAGTTATAACTCATTTCACCTCAATATACTCTATAGATCAACTAATGCCTTGATGATGTTGAGTTAGTAAAAGCTCAATAGAGTAAAAACATGAGTATACTTGATCGATTCATTGTTACCGTTTGAAGGCATGATGGCTGCAAAAAGTTTTGGAAGTTGACTTAGCCCATAAAAGTGGCTTCTGGCTTCATTAAGAATATTTTATCTCTGAAAAAAGGTTATGAACTCTAACATACATGGTTATAGTGTTTAGAATGAAAAGACATAGGTTCAGGAAACTTTAACCCTAAAAAAGTCCTGAAGTAGATATACTTGATTGTCGGAAAAAATTTCTAAACTTGACACTTACTAGTGTCGAGTTATTTGATTTTATGAATATCAACCACCATTGTTAATTTCTTTTATTTTAATGGCTATAAATAAAATCCAACTCAATCCTTCGTTGTAATCCCATTTTAAAGGTACATATAAATATCGATTTTGACTAAATATTCATATGTTCTTTTTAATTAGAACCTCGTTGTTTGGTCATAAAATCAAATTTAGAGGATAGGGAAAAGAGAATCTCTTTGTCTTCAAGCCATATCAAGTGTTGCTAGTCTTTCATTCGTGAGCTTCGTAGGCTCATTCATTACCGACACGAAAAATCATATGCAAAATGGATGGTATGCATAATATATATTCGCCCGTTTCGCAAATATGTCCCTTGTTTCACATCGAAGTAATATGTGCATAATGTATTCTCCATTTTCATCTTCAATTGGCTTCATTAAAATGCTCAACGACAATCAATCTTTTCTGTTCAAAAAGACAACATTATCGTGTGCAATTGCAATGTTACTTGTATGCAAAAGTATTTTATCGTGTCCTTGGTAAATCCCATGTTAACGTCTCTCAACCTTGTATTTTAACATTGTGTTGTTACATATACTGGTGCTTAAATTGCATCTTTATTTACTTTGCAAATATCATAGCCTCAACCTAACTTAAAAACTTCAAGAGTCGATAAATGAATGCAAATAAAATTAATTGAAATATCATTAACCATCAATTTGTCAAAAATTACACGAAGAAAAAAAGAACATGACGTCAACGTGGCAGATGAGTACTACAACCTGACGGATGCCTATTTCAAGGCAGATTTCATCACCGTGGACCCTTGTTTGGTGCATTATTGCCTCACACATCGTTTGTTTCAAACGCAGGTCAGAAGAACTCCGTCTACTCAATTGTTTGCCTTATCAGCGACACAAGGGATGCAAGGGCTAAGGTGTGGTCAGGCACAACTGACTGAAAAGCTATAAAAACTCCAAATTTGTCAAAAGTTATTTCCATCATTGGAGTCACAAATGGTGATAGAGGGATGTAAGCATGAAACAATCTCTCAACATCATGGTACAATGATCCAGTAGGATGGTAGGTAGAAAAGGCAGAAAAGCTAAAATATTGGAACAGTGGCTCCAAGTCTGATCCCGCTAGTTGGGACCGAAAAGATTAACATGACACTTGCGCAAGGATGACACGCATGGTCCAAATTTTTCAAGTGAAAGTTGGATTGAAAATTTTGTGATTGAGCAGCATCACCAAAAGTCTCTGCAAATTCTTACTTTCGTAAAGACATTACTCAATGTAGCTTTGGTATGTGCTTAGGATCTGTTAATTGGTCGATTTGGTTACTTTGGTTCTATTTTGGAATTCATTGGTTATTTGATTAAATTTTGTTAAATGATTTTATTTTTATTTGAACATCTAAAATTTCATGTTTTTATATGTTTTTATATGTAATAAATGAATGATAGATTAAATGGGTCGCTCTAGTGACCATTGTAATGTTCTGAATCCGGTCAAACTTTCATACCGACTTTAAGGTGTTACATGCTAACCACGACATGCATATCCATGTCCCTGTTTGTTGAAGCAAGCAACAACTATTGACTTGGTCGATTGCTTTACAGGCAACCCTGGTAAGCACCCTATACAAAGAAACAAGGTATGGACCTTATTCCCAAACTTGTCTAGGAAAAGTATTCCTCCTATCATCCAAAGCATCCAAACTCTGGTGTATTGATCCATCTCCTCAACAGTGGTATGAGGTGGAGAGTTCGACACGCTTCTTCAACTACATACACTTCAACCGACACCCATCTAATTCCTTCGACATTTCTCTTGACGACATGGCATCCTAGCAACCGCTTGCACTCGTCTTCTTTTTTATGCCACTAGGTCCTATCATATTCTTTGCATTGATCAAAAGGCCAATTATTAAAGCAGCATCTTTAAAAGTGATGATGGCTTCCATACAAGGCAAATGGAAGGTAAAAGTTTTTGGTCTTCATCTTTCGACCAAGGCCGCAACAAATTCAAGAATGGCATGAAACTTCTCCCATTTAGAAGCCACATAAAGACTGACATCCTCCAAGTGTTCCCGGATACATCCATTGGGAGCTGGGAACTTTAAATTCTATCAGGATAGGAGAATTTGCTCTATTGGTTGCTCAAAAATCACAAACAAATAAGATTATAACTTGGAAAATCTAAAAATATATTTCAATAATAATTAATTTTTAAAAAAAATCAACTCAAGAGTTTACCACACATTATTGGCTATGTAATCGACCATTTTCTCCTTAGAATATATTTAAATAACATTAAATGTTTTTTTAGGGTTAAATAGTTGGAGAACTTGAAAGTTAAAGAGTTTAATATAATTTCGGGTGAGAATAAAAGATCGAGTGGGTTTTAATATAGTGAAAGTCGACAATCATGTGAACCAACTTCCACTTTTTTAAATGCGATTAGTTAGGCGAAAGAAAAAATAAACTCAACGCCCATTTTTGTTAAGATACTATGCATGTTTTTTACATGTACTTCCTTCTTTTAACATGTAGTATACAAATTATTATTATGTTGATTTGACAATATACTAAACTCATAATTTATTTAAAATATGAGTTGTCCTTACATTTTAATATTCAAAGCTTGAGTCCCGTTACTTTTTAAAAATATTTTAAAAAAAACTTACATAAAAACATTTTAAAATAAAATGACAGGTTTTAAAAGAAAAAAACTTTTGGAGTTACGAAGATAATTATTAATACGAAGAACAGAAACTCTACTACAATCATTTCTGTATATTCAATGTACTATATGGATAAAGGAACACACATAGAGTTAAACATAGTAAAATAAGAAATATTGTTGTTTGGAAATTTTCTGAAAAGCTAATAATAAGTTCTTCTTTCCATCAGAACAATAAGACCGTTATACTCATTACTAAACTTGTTGAAGAGATAAAATATAACCAAAGTATATCTTTTTTTATCAAAAGTTGAATTGATTATCAGAAGAAGAATCAGGTCAAAAATTAGTATACACCCTAGAAAAATAAAACTTTCATCGAAGAGAAGCAAATAAAGACTTTCATAAAAATTGTCTTAGAATCGAGAATAAAGTTTTCATTCTCAATAAAAATGTACTCCATTCTCATAAATAGGGATCAAACCCCAAACTACATTATTAAGAGATGAGGTGGACTACCACCACGCCATGTATCACGGTTAAAAGAACAACCAATAACCTATACAATTATGTTCATCTATCTATGTACTGCATACGAATACTATTAGAACTATACAACAAATTCAGGCTAATACAGCCCTGAATTTTTCCTATGTCCTTTTTACTATCCAAGTTTTTTATAAAAGACCAAGTTCCGCTCCTGCTAGTTACAGTATATTAATGCCAAAAATGCATTTCGACACAGCTGAGCCTTTAGGCTTTTTCTAATAGCTTTCTTTGAAAACCATCTCACTTCTCTTCTCCAAGTACTAGGCCTTCTATTAACACCATATCTAGGCAGTATATCAACCCATATTGCACCTGAAGGAACATGCTTTCAACCCTACAGGAGTTTACCTCAACATTTCTCATCATTCATCAGGCCCCATTTCTTAAGCCTTGTTTTCATTTCCAAAGTGTCCTTGACTCACATTTTGCCTTTTATTACATAGGACTTCCCAACCAGACTTAATAATAATAGTATACTTACTAGTCTTAGAAGGAACCCAAATAATCTCATCCTCTCTAATTGTTTCTCCATTGTTCTTTTTAACCTCATTCCAAGCTTCCTAAGTGACATCATTCAAAGGGTTAGGCAACCTCTATCTTCCCTCTCTCCAAGCCTCATTAACACAAGCTGCTCTTCTAACTTTAATATCCTTGATACTGATGTTTGGAAATAAATCACTTATAGCTTTACCATTAATCCACAGATCGTACCAGAATGAGAAACTCTTCTTAGCCTCCAAATTATAGGGTATATATGGCATGAACATTTCTCTTAATTATAAAATGCTTTGCCAAGTCCAATTGCTACCCACAGGCTTAGAAATACCCCATAATCTAAGCCTACAAACCTTAGTTTCAGTCACCTAAACAACCCACAATGAGGTCTTAGAAGTAAGAATACCATAACTTTATTCCAGCTTACTAGGTTTTTAATTTTACCCCAATCCACCTTCATTCTTAAGTAAATTATTGAGGTTTGTTTCTGCCCCTCTACTTGGGAGCGGTTCTTTCTTATTTATAAGACATGTTTCCTTAATGTGACATGATAAGGAAGTAGCTAGGTGTCATATATCCTAGACGTCTTTTTAACAGGATTTGTACCTAGGTGTCATCATATGTGTTCGTGTGTCCCCAACATGCCTTCCTAGCGAGGGATCGATGTAATGCCTCGCAAGGTTGCGGGGTGTCCCACCCAGCAACCTTATGAGGTGAAACATCGACACCTCGCAACCTTGCAAGGCGTTACATCGGTCCCTCACAAGGAAGACATGCGAACACGTCTCGTGAGGGATACACGAGCACATATGGTGACACCTGGGTGCAAATCCTGTTAGAAAGGCATGTCTAGGATACGTGTGGTCTTAAGTTATATGCATGACAATTAGCTACCTCCTTAACATGTCACATTAAGGGAACCATGTCTTATAAATATAGAAAAACCGCTCCCAAGTAAGGGTCAGAAACAAACCCCAGCACAAACATCTTTTCAAGAAACACAACATTTTCCCCTCTTATCTTTACCATTCCATAAGTAATTTCTATATTTATGATCAATGACTCTAATTATGGACTTAGGGAGGATAAAAATAGTACATCAAAACACTTGCATACTTCTCGACACCGCCAATAGAAGTAGCAAGCTTCCAACATATGAGAGAAAGTAAGATCTTTTCTATCAATTCATAACAGTGTTCCTTCTTTTATCTACTAGAAATAAGAGAAATGTCTAAATACTTAATAGGCAATTCGCCCTCTTTATACCCCGTTAGATGAAGAATGTCATGTTTCAACTCACCTGAACCACCAGAGGAAGAAAACATAGCTTTTCCTATTTTTCACATGCATGAAAGTGCTCCAACATTTCCTTAAGGCAAGGAGAAACCGACACACGGTATTTGTTAACGGAGTTTGATCTACCCTTACATATTGACTAAATGCATCCCTCTAATAATGATCTCCATTGTTACAATCACTCACTTAAAATACTTTCAACCTTTTGCGATGTTTGTTCAGTGAAAAATGAATTCTTCCGACTATAAAAGCTCTCCAAAACATGAAAAAATTGTTCCTGTTTTTAGGAAAATGTCTTACCCTTTTGTTTTCGGTAAGACATTTTCCAATCAATTTCCTCTTCACATCCTAGCACTTGCTAAACGCTCTTCTCCTTCTCCTTCCCCTTCCCCCTTCGTTGCGACCCTGACCCAAGATTCATCTCTGTATCGAAGACAAACAGTAGTTTCGTTGAAAAAAAAAAGCCCTATCCATTTCTAGTCTTTTCAGAAATGGAACTCTCAACAATTAGGTGATTTTTTCTGTTCAATTTCTTCGTCTATTTCCCTTCAGCAATTCGCCACTTCAAGTGAAATCCACCAATTCAAGTTCGAAACTCAATTGTCAAAATGGACGGATAGACAATTAACTATGGGAAATAATGAGAAATTTAGAACCATTTTGGAATTATATGATTTGTTTGCTTGCTTCTATTTGCTTTTTTCTGTTTGTTTTTAATTTTAATTGTTGCTAATTCTGATTGTGATAGTTAGGTAATGTAATGGCCAGGGATTTAAATTGCGGTCGCAGTCGCGTTTTCGGTCGCGTCGCGTTTATCGCGGTCGCGGACATAACAAACGCTATTGCGGTCACTACGGGTGTTGCGGTCGTAAATTTTTTTAAAATTCGCACAACTTATTGTAAAACATAGTAATTATAATTATAATTATAAAAAAGTTACTTTTAATGATTTTTAGAGTATTTTCTAACACTTATGAACCTTTATTAATATGATATGAGAACATAACTTTTATAATCATTAATTATTCTTACATTTATTTACGAATTTTCTAAGAATGTTATATTAACTAATAACAAAGTAAAAAAAAGAGAGGAAATATTAAACATTTATCATATTTAATAAGTTTGAAAGTTTTTATAGATAAAACAACTAAAAATTCATACCTGAGAGATACCTTCAATATTTCTTGACAGTTTTGAAGATGGTGAAGATATAAACATTGTATGCTGTAAAAGGAAAAAAGGAATAGATAAATGTATAGATTTTCATTAATTATTCCTATTTCCTACCACTTATTCTCACTCTCATTCTACTTTCATATATAATTTAACATGCTTCGATTCTTAATTATCTTTTCATAAAATATACTCCATTCATTTATCTAAAGATATATATTATTTTAAATGTTTTAATATAATCAAAATTAAGAACAATAACAAAAGTTTTCTTAAAAAAACATACCTTACAAATAATGATAGTGGTACGATTTAGTTTTCACCAATTAGTCGAATGACGAGGAAGATCAAATCCTTCACCTTCACTTTGGGAGCGTTCTTGACTTGATTCTCTTGGCCTTTGTCCAAAAATATATCCAAAAAAAGTAACATTTTCACCTTGGTTTTCATTTAATTGATATGGAGGATATATTTGAGGAGGAGGATACATGTGAGGTGGAGGTGGGTGATACATTGGTGGAGGAGGATACATTTGAGGCGGGTATGGCACACCATAATTAGGAAATGGTGGATAATAACCATATGGTTGTGGATAACCATGTGAAGGTTGAAAATATGAAGGTTGTTCTGGTGGATAAAAACCTTGAGTGCTAGTAGATGAATCACTATACCCAAGGTTACTAGAACTCGATCTCCTACCAGATGAAGAGCCTATAGAAGTATGCTTCTTGCCTTTTCCCTTTGATGGAGTTCTAGGTTCACTTCTATCTCTCCTAGGTTCAGGAAACATATTTCCATCAAACTCTGATCTGTCACGAAAATGTCCACTAGTGGTACTAACCCCATATTCTCCTCCATACTGACTAGAAGACCTAATTATATTAACTAATTATAAAATACTGACCTTTTGAAGGCCTATTTAAATCAAAAAAATTCAGAAACTTCATTTCAGCCCTTATTCAAAGAAATTTTTTTTCTTTTTTCTCTCCATTCTCCGTTTTCTCTCATGCCATTGCCCAGAATCCGGCGATCGGCCATCGTGGCAGTCGCCGGTGTAACACCCTTAACCCGTATACGTCACCGTATTAGGGTTACGAGGCATTACCGAACAAACACAACCATTTTTTTTCACACCAATTTTTAATACAAAACATACATATTCGTCAATTCAATATCATAGCACAACTGAAACTCATCCCTTAACCAATTTACAGCATAAACACCACTTCAAATTAAGGTTAGATCATGATCAAATATGCATTATGTTCTTTCATACTCTTTAGCCGAATTGTTTAATAAAAACTTACAAGCATTTTACTATGTTTTAAACTTACTAATACAAACTAATTCATAATTTATTCATGATGTAACCAATCAAGAAATATAATCAAGTTATCAATCATACTAATTATCATTTATACAAATAGACTTATACCATGGTCGAATCATTTAAATCAATCACATTGAACATTCAACCTAGAATATATAAAACTAAGTTTAAACATAATGATCAAGCCATTTTTAACTAAACCGAATTTAAGCATAGGAAATAGACCATTAAAACATATTCGTTAATACCAAATTCAAAACGAAAAGAGATAAGCCATTTTCGCATGGCTCATATTCACATATCCCAAAAATTTAAACATATTAACTAGACTATACATGCCATAGGTTCGAGTTCAAAATATATAAAATACCAAAGACGGTCGATAGTGTGATAGATTATGCTGATGATCCTCGAGCTCGTAACGCGTCTCCAAAATCTATAAGAATAGATAGACAAAGATAACCAAAGTAAGCTTTTATAGCTTAGTAAGTCTATAGCGTATCTAAAAATACATATAAAAGAATCACATAATTATTTAAGTAAATTTATCGAAATCACAAATATCAAATATAATTACTAACCAAACATTTCTATATTAAGTCATTTCGTTTAAATCTAAAAGAATGTATATTTAACTAATATACATAAACGGACAAAGGTATATACATTATATGCATAAAATCAAATTACTAACATAATCATTATCTGCATATACAGATTTCTAGAGTACTTGTTGTTCGTACTTCATCGGATCCATTTATATATAATTGTTCAATTACATATACCAAAAGCATAATTTTTATACTTATAAACTATAAAGGCCGAATGCACATATTCACTTATACCCACCAATGCCGAATGCATACATATATACACTTATATCTACCTATGCCGAATGCCTACATATGCACACATAAATATCCAACAATTTCATGACATCCGAGATATATATATGCATACTCACTAATCACAAAGATTCGAACAATTATATACTCATCAACATCTTGAAACAATGTTCATACATTTATCCATTTCATATAAAATCATATCTATATTTATACCAAATGCTTAGAATCACTTAATTCATCATATTCGGATCACCGGCACTTAGCCTGCTAGGCTTATAGCCTGATTCAGATCACCGGCACTTAGCCTGCTAGGTTTATAACCTGAGTCATATCACCGGCACTTAGCCTGCTAGGCTTATAGCCTGATTCAGATCACCGGCACTTAGCCTGCTAGGTTTATAACCTGATTCAATTCACCAATTCCAAACTTGAAAATTCAATGATTCAACCGAATACATTTATATATATATATATATTTTTTTTTTTTGAGTCTATCATATACATATATAATTACGTACTCATAATCAAAGCATGAATTTATATTTGTATACTCATACATATTCGAATCTAATATATATACATCCATAATTTCATTCCCAAATCCATATAAGGTATCATACATGTATATGCAAGCTTGTTCGATCCACACATATATATATATTACACACATATATATATTCGCACATTATATAAACACAACCATAACATTTGAACTTTTAATTGAATCCAAAAATTTATACTTTTATATACATACCTATTCGAACATCACATGTATATGTATGAAATTCACACATCAACTAACATAAATTTTATACTTGTAATTATAACTCATTATATTATAAAATAAATATACTTATATATATATTGATTTGATAACATGAATTTTTGCTAACAGACTTACCTCGGACAATGAAAAATTGAAATCGGATAATTAGTCGACGATTTTGGTTTTTCCCCGATCTAGCTCCAATTTCTTTGGTTCTTGATCTAAACATATTCAAAATGAGCTAGTTTAAATATTATTAACTTCAATTTAATCCAAAAACACATAAATGGAAAATTACAAATTTGCCCCTAACATTTTACATTTTTCACAATTTAGTCCGAATTACACAAAACACAAAACATTCAAATTTTGACTATACTATGGTTAGGCCGAAACTTCATTATACTCATACAAGTCCATGCATTTCATTTATTTCGTATTTTAGTCCCTCAAAAATTTATTTTCACAATTTAGCCCTAAATACTCAAATTCATCAAAAAGCCCAAGACAAAACATGTTAATCTAACACATATATTTCATATTTCATCAACTAACATCATAAAACTCAAACATCCATCAATGGCACATTTCAAAATCATCATCAATTCACAAAATTTAAGCATGGGTTTTGAAGAACACAAAACAACGATATCAAAAACGTAAAAATTATCAAAAACCGAACAAAGAACTAACCTTAATTAAAATTTAAAATGGCCGAATGTAGCTAGGTTCTTCTTTCTTTTTCTTTTGTTTAGTTTCGGTCATAAAGATGAAGAAGAAATAAAATAAAATGATGATGGCTTATAATATTTTTATTATAACATAATAATATAATATACATAATTATAACCTTTATAATTAATATTAATAATATAAAAACTATATGCTATCACTTAATGCCGTCCACTAGCATTTAAATGAATTAATTGCCACATAAGACCTCCATATTAAAAGAACATCCACTATTCAGCCCTTTTAAAAATGACCACAAAATTTTTATTTTACGCGATTTAATCCTTTTTTTAATCGGACACTCAAACGACGAAATTAAATCATGAAATTTTCACACAAGTAAATTCACACATAAAAATTATAGAAAATAATATTAAAATATTTTTAGGACTCGGATTTGTGGTCTCGAAACCACTATTCCGATTAGGGTCAAAACCGGGTTGTTACAGCCAGTCACCGGCGACGGCGCCGTCGTGCACGGTGGTCGAAAATTTCGGAAAACATTTTAAACCCCTTTTTTGTGTAGAACACAGCAGGGATTTAAATAGCGCAGTATGGAGGAGAATATGGGGTTGGTACCACTGGTGGACATTTTCGTGACAGATCAGAGTTTGATGGAAATATGTTTCCTGAACCTAGGAGAGATAGAAGTGAACCTAGAGCTCCATCAAAGGGAAAAGGCAAGAAGCATACTTCTATAGGCTCTTCATCTGGTAGGAGATCGAGTTCTAGTAACCTTGGGTATAGTGATTCATCTACTAGCACTCAAGGTTTTTATCCACCAGAACAACCTTCATATTTTCAACCTTCACATGGTTATCCACAACCATATGGTTATTATCCACCATTTCCTAATTATGGTGTGCCATACCAGCTTCAAATGTATCCTCCTCCACCAATGTATCACCCACCTCCACCTCACATGTATCATTCTCCTCAAATATATCCTCCATATCAATTAAATGAAAACCAAGGTGAAAATGTTACTTTTTTTGGATATATTTTTGGACAAAGGCCAAGAGAATCAAGTCAAGAACGCTCCCAAAGTGAAGGTGAAGGATTTGATCTTCCTCGTCATTCGACTAATTGGTGAAAACTAAATCGTACCACTATCATTATTTGTAAGGTATGTTTTTTTTTAAGAAAACTTTTGTTATTGTTCTTAATTTTGATTATATTAAAACATTTAAAATAATATATATCTTTAGATAAATGAATGGAGTATATTTTATGAAAAGATAATTAAGAATCGAAGCATGTTAAATTATATATGAAAGTAGAATGAGAGTGAGAATAAGTGGTAGGAAATAGGAATAATTAATGAAAATCTATACATTTATCTATTCCTTTTTTCCTTTTACAGCATACAATGTTTATATCTTCACCATCTTCAAAACTGTCAATAAATATTGAAGACATCTCTCAGGTATGAATTTTCAGTTGTTTTATCTATAAAAACTTTCAAACTTATTAAATATGATAAATGTTTAATATTTCCTCTCTTTTTTTTTACTTTGTTATTAGTTAATATAGCATTCTTAGAAAATTCGTAAATAAATGTAAGAATAATTAATGATTATAAAAGTTGTGTTCTCATATCATATTAATAAAGGTTCATAAGTGTTAGAATACACTCTAAAATCATTAAAAGTGACTTTTTTATAATTATAATTATAATTACTATGTTTTATAATAAGTTGTGCGAATTTTAAAAAAATTTACGACCGCGACACCCGCAGTGACCGCAATAGCGTCCGTTATGTCCGCGACCGCGATAAACGCGACGCGACCGAAAACGCGACCGCGACCGTAATTTAAATCCCTGGAACACAGATCTAGGGATAAAAATCTCGAAAAAGCACTCCATGCTGCAGATTCAAGACATGCAAGCAAGAAATCCAAGACAAAATTTCTTACTTTACTACTTTACTTACTGGTTAGTAGTCTACTTACTTGAAATTAGGATAGAATTTCTACTGATTTGCTGTTGCCTATGGCTCTGCTGTTTGCCGAAATATGGAGAATGAATGAGAAATAGAATTTCGTCTTTTCGTTTGCTTGTGAAATGTGAGTTGTGACTTACTAACTTGTGAGTTTTGATTTTTTAACTTTGTTTGGAGTTCCTTTTCTATTTATTTGGAGTTTTTGTATATACTTTTTACTTTGTTTTGATTGAAAGCCGATTTTGCAGGTAGGGAATAGATTCCCTTTTATTTTATTATAAAGACATTCAGTCATTCACTATTCAGTATTTCACCAGAATCACCATCACCACTACATCTCTTGATTTTTTTTTAATTTACGGAAACGGAAAATAACGGGAATAGCGGCCCGTTATTGCCGCAATCCACCGTTATCGGTGTGACTCCGCTTCACTCCGTTATTTTAGCAATAGCTGTTTCGGTCGGCAGCGCTACCGCTACATAACGGCCGCTATTCCAAAAACGGTCCGCTATTTAAATCTCTGGTAATGGCAAGGATTACTCTATTGAAAGTGCAAAAGCAGCTCTGTGTTAGTCTTCTCTTAAGGTATTTTGGACATAAACATTGTTTTGTTATTATTATTATTTTAATTTTGAAAAAGGAATTAATGGTTTTGGTGTTGAAAAGTCAACAAAGGTAGGAAGCAACTTGTTAAAAAGGTTGAGCAAGTTGCACCGAATGTTGAAAAGTTGAATGGGATAATTGCAATTTTGGTCCCTAATTTTTTAGGCCATTTGCAAGTTAGTCCCTGAACCTCAACTATAAATAGGCCTTTTCATTTTTCATTTCAACCATCCCAACCAATCTTTCTCTCTTAGTTTTCTCTCTTCTCCCATTTGAGAATTCTTAAGGAATTCTATTTGTTTGTAATATTTTGAAGATAGTAAAGTTATCATCTGGTGTTAGTGCCCGAGGACGTAGGTATAATTTACCGAACCTCGTCAAAACTCTTGTGTTCTTTTTTGTCCTATTTTTCTTTCAATATTTGAGGGTATAATAGTAGTATTTAATTGTGCTATTAAATTACTATAGAAGGGATATTCTGTCTAAGGAAAGACTTGGTATTTAAGAGATCCATGTGATCCACCTCTCTTCCCTGGGAATTGAACTTTGTGTGATTTTTTAGTACAATAATTTACACGCTTCCGACCCTATTGGAACAACAAGTGGTATCAAGAGCCGAAGGTTAATCGTAGTATGCTCTGTGGTTGCAGTTTAAACTGATCTTCCACATCAGAAAAGATTTCCTTAGGTATATTGAAAGATTATGGAGAAAACGGTCGGTGTAGGAGCTTCAACATCGTCCATGTGGACAAGACCGACAATTGCAAATGCAAGATTGGCCGTGGAGATCTTTGATGGCACGGGCCATTTTGGTATGTGGCAAAGTGAGGTTCTAGATGCCCTTTTTCAGCAGGGTCTAGACATTGCCATTGATGAAGAGAAACCAGATGATGTACAGGAGAAAGATTGGAAGGCGATCAATCGGTTGGCATGTGGCACAATTCGATCATGCCTTTCTCGAGAGCAGAGGTATGCTTTTTCAAAGGAGACTTCTGCAAATAAGTTGTGGGTGGCACTTGAAGAAAAATTTTTGAAGAAAAACAGTCAAAATAAGCTCCACTTGAAGAAAAGACTGTTTCGCTTCACATACGTCCCAAGTACCACAATGAATGATCACATCACCAAATTTAATCAGTTAGTCACTGATTTGCTGAATATGGATGAGACATTCAAAGATGAAGATTTGGCTTTGATGCTGTTGGGGTCACTTCCTGAGGAGTTTGAGTTCCTAAAAACTACTCTACTTCATGGCAGGAGTGATATATCTCTGAGCGAAGTCTGTGCGGCCTTATACAGTTATGAACAGAGAAAGAAGGACAAACAGAAAAACTCAATCAGAGATACAGAAGCTTTAGTAGTCCGAGGTCGTTCATACACTCGGAAGAAAACTCAAAAGGGGAGATCAAAGTCAAAGTCCAGACTCGGGAAAGATGAATGTGCTTTTTGTCATGAGAAAGGCCACTGGAAGAAAAATTGTCCAAAGCTGAAGAATAAGGGAAAAGCTGCTGTAGATGCTTGTGTTGCAAAGCATGATACTAGTAACTCTGAACTATCACTGGTTGCATCATCATCGTCGTTCTATTCAGATGAGTGGATATTGGATTCGGGTTGTACCTATCATATGTCCCCTAACCGGGAGTGGTTCTCTGATTTAGTAGAACTAAATGGAGGAGTTGTTTATATGGGCAATGACAATGCCTGTAAAACTGTTGGGATAGGTTCAATCCAATTAAAGAATCAAGATGGATCAACCAGAGTTCTGACTGATGTTCGGTACGTGCCCAGTTTGAAGAAAAATCTCATCTCATTGGGAGCCTTGGAATCCAATGGTTCAGTTGTTACTATGAGAGATGGGATTTTGAAAGTGAAATCTGGCGCACTTGTGATATTGAAGGGCATCAGGAAAAATAACTTGTATTACTACCAAGGTAGTACAGTTATTGGAGCAGTCGCTGCAGCTTCCGGTAACAAAGACTTGGACTCAATGCAGTTGTGGCATATGAAGTTGGGACATGCCAGCGAAAAATCCTTGCAAATTCTGGCAAAGCAAGGATTGTTGAAAGGTGCAAAGGCTTGCAAATTAAAATTTTGTGAGCACTGTGTTCTGGAAAAGCAAAAGAGATTGAAATTCGGCACTGCTATCCATAATACAAAAGGTATTTTGGAATACATTCACTCAGATGTGTGGGGGCCTTCTAAAACACCTTCGTTGGGAGGAAAACACTACTTTGTTACTTTTGTTGATGACTTTTCCAGAAGAGTTTGGGTGTATACCATGAAAACTAAAGATGAAGTGCTTGGAGTTTTTCTTAAATGGAAAACTATGATCGAAAACCAGACTGGCAAGAAAATCAAGCGGCTTAGGACGGACAATGGAGGGGAATATAAAAGTGATCCATTCTTCGATGTGTGCCAAGAGTATGGTATTGTTCGACACTTCACAGTTAGGGATACACCACAACAGAATGGAGTGGCAGAGCGTATGAATCGAACATTGCTGGAGAAAGTTCGATGTATGTTGTCCAATGCTGAGTTGGGCAAGCAATTTTGGGCTGAGGCTGTGACATACGCTGGCCATCTTGTTAATCGTTTGCCATCATCTGCATTAGAAAGAAAAACTCCTATGGAGGTATGGTCTGGAAAACCGGCTACAGATTATGATTCCTTACATGTGTTTGGATCCACTACATATTACCATGTGAAGGAGTCAAAGTTAGATCCGAGGGCAAAGAAAGCTCTCTTTATGGGAATCACTTCTGGAGTGAAGGGATTTCGTCTTTGGTGCTTAAGCACAAAGAAAATGATCTGTAGCAGAGATGTTACCTTTGATGAATCTGCCACATTGAAAAAGGTAGCAGATAAAGATATTCAGACGAGCAATACTCCACAGCAGGTGGAGTGTACTCCAAAACAGGTGGAGTTTGAGCAGATGGGGATTTGCCCAGTTAATAAGTCTAATTCTCCAGCCACAATGGAGGAATTAGAGGTTGAAGAGGTTCTGACCCAAGAACCACTAAGTACACCAGAACCAGTTGCAGTTGCAAGGCCACGGAGAGAAATTCGTAAACCTGCTCGATTTACTGATATGGTGGCCTACGCCCTTCCCGTTGTTGATGATATTCCTATCACTTATCAAGAAGCAATGCAAAGCTTAGAAAGTGATAAATGGAAAAGCGCCATGGATGAAGAAATGCAGTCTCTCCGGAAGAACAATACTTGGGAGTTGGCGCAATTACCAAAAGGTAAAAGGGCAATCGGATGCAAGTGGGTATTCGCAAAGAAAGATGGATCTCCTAGCAAGAAGGATATTCGCTACAAGGCAAGATTGGTAGCTAAAGGCTACGCTCAGAAGGAGGGAATTGACTACAATGATGTATTTTCCCCTGTTGTGAAGCATTCCTCCATTAGAATTTTGTTGGCCTTGGTAGCACAGTTGAATTTGGAGCTAGCTCAACTTGATGTTAAGACAGCTTTCTTGCATGGTGAGTTAGAAGAGGAGATCTATATGACTCAGCCCGAAGGATACACAGATGCTGGTGGTAGAAATTGGGTTTGTAAGCTTAACAAATCGCTATATGGATTGAAGCAATCTCCGAGGCAGTGGTACAAGCGATTTGATAGCTTTATGAGAAGGCAGAAGTACACAAGAAGCAAATATGACAATTGTGTGTATTTGCAGAAGCTGCATGACGGATCTTTCATTTATCTACTCTTGTATGTTGATGATATGTTAATCGCTTCGAAGAGCCAAAATGAGATAGATAAGCTGAAGGCTCAGTTGAATCAAGAGTTCGAGATGAAAGATCTAGGTGAGGCCAAGAAGATTCTCGGCATGGAGATAAGTAGAGATAGACAGAGAGGCAAGCTTTGTTTGAATCAGAAGCAATATCTGAAAAAGGTATTACAATGTTTTGGTGTAAATGAAAACACAAAACATGTAAGTACCCCACTTGCTTCTCATTTGAAACTTAGTGCTCAATTATCTCCGAAAACTGAAGAAGAAAGAGAATATATGGCAAAAGTCCCATATGCTAATGCAGTTGGGAGTTTGATGTATGCGATGGTGTGTACGAGGCCTGACATTTCACAAGCTGTTGGAGTTGTGAGCAGGTATATGCATGATCCTGGAAAAGGACATTGGCAAGCTGTGAAATGGATTCTACGGTATCTTCGAAAAACCGTAGATGTTGGTTTAATTTTTGAACAGGATGAAGCACTTGGTCAGTTTGTAGTTGGATATGTTGATTCCGACTTTGCTGGTGATTTAGATAAACGTCGTTCAACTACGGGGTATCTGTTTACTCTTGCGAAAGCCCCAGTGAGTTGGAAGTCTACCTTACAGTCTACAGTAGCTGTGTCTACTACAGAGGCAGAATATATGGCAGTTACAGAAGCTGTTAAGGAGGCTATTTGGCTTAATGGATTATTGAAAGACTTGGGAGTTGTTCAAAGTCACATTAGTCTATATTGTGACAGTCAGAGTGCTATTCATTTAGCGAAAAATCAAGTCTATCATTCAAGAACCAAGCATATCGACGTAAGATATCACTTTGTGCGGGAAGTCTTTGACAAAGGAAAAATTCTACTTCAGAAGATTCCGACAGCAGATAATCCTGCAGATATGATGACCAAGGTGGTAACAACAATCAAGTTTAATCATTGTTTGAACTTGATTAACATCCTGAGAATTTGAGCACCTTTAGGTGTATGGCGCTCGAGAGCGCATTTGGAGGCACTACAAAAGATAGCTTTATCGAATTTGGGGAGTTGAAGGAAGTATGTGAAGATGTGATTATCCTAATCAAATCTTCAAGGTGGAGATTGTTGAAAAGTCAACAAAGGTAGGAAGCAACTTGTTAAAAAGGTTGAGCAAGTTGCACCGAATGTTGAAAAGTTGAATGGGATAATTGCAATTTTGGTCCCTAATTTTTTAGGCCATTTGCAAGTTAGTCCCTGAACCTCAACTATAAATAGGCCTTTTCATTTTTCATTTCAACCATCCCAACCAATCTTTCTCTCTTAGTTTTCTCTCTTCTCCCATTTGAGAATTCTTAAGGAATTCTATTTGTTTGTAATATTTTGGAGATAGTAAAGTTATCATCTGTGTTAGTGCCCGAGGACGTAGGTATAATTTACCGAACCTCGTTAAAACTCTTGTGTTCTTTTTTGTCCTATTTTTCTTTCAATATTTGAGGGTATAATAGTAGTATTTAATTGTGCTATTAAATTACTATAGAAGGGATATTCTGTCTAAGGAAAGACTTGGTATTTAAGAGATCCATGTGATCCACCTCTCTTCCCTAGGAATTGAACTTTGTGTGATTTTTTAGTACAATAATTTACACGCTTCCGACCCTATTGGAACAACATTTGGATGTTGTAACTTTCATGCTTCTCCCTGTGTGTTTGCATTTGGGATTTGTTGAGCTGGTTCTTTCTTGTTAGCTACATGGCTATTCTAAATAGTGTCATTATTGAGTTCAGTGGTATCATGGTTCTTGTTGCAGCTTACGTAGTATTTGAACCTCTGTTTTGATCAATAAAGATCTCTTCTACCTTCAAAAATAGATGAAAGAAGCTCGGGTGTCCTAGAATTATATATTTAATATAATAAGACCATTAAAAGAGACGTTTTCATTTATTCATTTGTGCTTTCCCAAGTTTTTAAGCTTATCATTTGTCCTAGAATTATATATTAATATAGTCGTGTGATTTTTTAAGCTTTATTATTCATGTGGATTGATGTATTTCCTTATTATATAAGATGGATACTTCTTAGATTAGATTTATCAAACATAAATTTTGATTCTTCTACTGTCCATTCAAGTGTCTAGTTGACTTTATCTTCAGCATCACTTTTACATTGGTGATTCATTTTTGTTTTGCTGCACATGCAAAGCATCAGTGTGTAAATTGGTTACCGCATCTGTGTTTACTTGATTCGAGTTCTAGGAACCTGCTAGGAGTTTTGATGCATGTAGAATTTATCTAGTAGTTTTACATTATTAATCCATTGATGTGTGTCTGTGCATGTTTCTAAATAGTAATGATTTGAGTTCAAGGCAAATATACTAATCATTTTACATTATTAATCCATTGATGGTAGTTTTACATTATGCCGGTATTTCAAGGCAAATATACGAATCATTTTGGCAGTTGAAACAAGCTCCCTTTGTCCTGTGTTTGATCATTGGATATTCTAGTTTGAAGTGTTGAATATAATCTTTCATGGTTGAACTTGATTCAAAGTTTTAACATCTTCTTGTGCTATCAATTCGCTTGTTGTAACAATGGAATAAACATATCTTAGTTTGATGTCGATTGTTCCTAAGTTGTTATTTCTGTTGCTTAATTTTTTTTTACCGTTTTATGATTTTTTTAGTTGAATGATTTGCTATCATTCTTGTTATAATTTAGGTCGATGTTTCATGCAGCAATGTTGGATGCAAGACAATTTGGGAAGAGGTATGGCATGGCTCAGTGCACTAGGGATATAAGTAGAACTGACTGCAACAATTGCTTGTATACTCAGCTAATGACATTTAGAACCATAATTGGAAATAAGAGAGGATGGGAGGTGTATGGATCAAGTTGCAGTATGTAGTACCATGATTACCAGTTCTATTCAAACTTTTCCATCACTGCAAATGATGGTGAGTTGCCATCGACTTCGATCATTTATATGTTCGTTTCAAGTGTCCACCGCATAACTTTTATTAAGTGCTACAATCTTTGAGATTATTTTGATTAAAATGAAATTGAACCCTCTCTGTAATACTAAAACAGATGCTAGGAGATTGTCCTTGCAAGGAGTTGCAATTGGCATAACAATGGCAGGCCTAGTGTTTAAGGTTGAGGTCAAAACTATGTCGACAGCCAACATGGTTAATTCGATTGATGCAGAAAGGTCCACAAAAACCATACATACATATTCTTGTGTAATTTACTTTCTTAGGTCAAGGAATTTCTTATTGTAATTTATTTTTCTCTTTGAATCTTTTCTTTGACACTAGTTTTCAATATTTAATTGGATGTATTTATTTATAAACAAATCATTGCAATATATGCAAAAACAATGTAAAATATAAATTTAACAGATATCAAATAAATTCAGTTAAACAATAAAAAAAATTATAAATTCTTAAATGTATGTTTGTTTCATTTAAAATAATTTTTATAAAATATTTTCAAAAAATTTATCAAACAATAGAAACCCTAAATTTGAATATTTAAGCTGATTTAGACAATAATACTGTTAAGATTTAATGTGGGTAATTCAAAATTTAAAATTTAAAACAATTATTTTTAAACAATCATATTATAAGTTCTGATCTTAAAATTTTAAAACAAGTATATTAGCATAGTTATTATAAAAATTAAAAACATCCAATCTACTGTTATTTTTACATGAACGTTCTATCATCTACAAAGAGTATATGAAACCAAAATCATAAAGCTAAAAAATTTCATAGGATGTAAGACAGCCCAAAATTGAAAACCGGTGAGAACCAAAAAAATAGCCTATGCCCAAAGCACTGTCACAACCAAAAACAGCGTCAAAGCCAGCCCAAAACAAAATCCTACAATCACCATGGAAGCCTGGAGACATTTTGAATGGAATCAGATCAAGGAATAAAAAACTGGATCAGACCAGCTGGTTGAACTGAATAAAATCAGGAACTAGTGGCCAGTCCTGTCTACTAGCTATAAAAACCGGATAAACGATGAACCAGCTCAAACTGTATACAGTACCGATAAAACACCAGTTTTCTACATTTTGTTTGGTGCATAATACAAATGGGTGAAGGGGAGATAACACTTATAGGGTTTAAACTTTAAACCCTAGTATTTGTAATTGATACGTATGGTTTTAATTTCTTAGTTTTATACTAAGGATACTAACGTTAAGCCAAATTCATTTTTCTGTTAATTAATAACTAACTTTATAATTTTATTTTACAAAATAAGTGTTTAAAGTATTTAAACATTAAACAATTTAAGAACATCAAACCGTTGGAGCTCTGATCTGTTTTTTAAAATATTAATTCATATGCTTGCTAACCTAACGAGATAAAGTCAGATACCTTTCCCTGAGATTCAAACTTAAATTTGAGAGTGAACCACGACAATCCTCTGTCTACAAATGGGGCAAGAGCAAGGGCCCTGCAATAAAAGCACCAACATAGCATTAAATGGTTTTAGATGGAGAACAATTTACTTTAAAAAGTTTGGAGAAAAGAAATAAATTTATTTGATTGATGGCTATCTAGGATTTTAAATGAAAATCCGCTGTAGTGATCTCATATTTACAGTTATCAGAAATGGATAGAACAGTTTTCGAACCCGTTATGAAATTATGATCACTCAACAAGAAGCATCGAATAGATACAACCATGTTGCTCCAATTCTTCATTTTAGTTGAAATACTAGTGTTGGACACATACTCGTATTCAACACTCACATTCGAGTTTGATTAACATAAGATATGACAAAGGCGCAACTTGGCATAAACTAGATTATCGTAGGTTATTAAAATATAATCCACAGCACTAAGAATGTCCCAACCACTGTGTATAGAAATGACCCATTTCTATAAGAGAGGTTCATCCCTCCCCCCACCCCCATCACCAAAAAGATGTAAAATGAAAAAATATTTTGAAAAGTTCCATGTGCTTTTATGTTCTGTGTATGTTAAGACAATGGTCTAGAATTTTCTTTAACTGATCCAAAATACATGACATATAATTCGCTGCAATAAGAGCACAAAAGACCTGCACTTAACAGTGTAGAAGTTGAACAAATAAAATAAATGGATTTAATTAAAACCAAATTACTTGCAATTGAGGACTAATCAGGAATTATCAATTCTTTCAAAGATTCTGAACTAACTAATGTTTAAGGAGAGACATTTAAATTCTATCAACTCACCCGCCAGCTCTAACAAGCTTAGTCACTTGGCTTCCTGCCCAAACCATGGCCATAACCTTGAGAAATCTGCAAGGCAGGAGAATGCTCATATCATCTGCATTCTCATAAACAATGAAAAGGATGAGATATTACCTCTGAGCAGCTGCCATATAACCCATTCTACCAGGTACTGGGGCAACATAAAACCTTAAATGGAAGCAAAACCACTTCTTGTTACGTAACTACATAATAAATGCATGTAGAGCACCTAAGCAGGATGACTAGATAAGAAACAGGAAACTTTTTCCATCATTACTCAAAAAAAAAAAAAACTGATGACAACAATGATGTATGGGAAATGGGAACCAGAGACATTAATGCCTTTTTTAAAATATCATTTTAGCCAAAATGTAGATGTACAAAAAAGTAACTTTGGTTTAGTGTGGCTCTTGTTAAATAGTTCCTTTAAATGTATATGCAACATGAAATCAGTCTGCCTCACAACAAAACCAAACATGGCAGATTAGATAATTAAGACACTGTGTCCTCAGTGAGTAGGAAAGGAATGATATAAATCAAATCCAAATAATATTTTACATATGTCAACTGACTGGTGAATCAAAATTATGAATGCTAAAAACTAATATTATAATAATGCAATATATATGCCAACTGAAATCAAGCAAGGAAATCATGAACTAACAATGAAGCAATAGTTTACTTACCACACCAAGAGAAAGGTAATGAGGTAGTAAACTGTATTCAGTAGCCCATAAGACAACACCCCAGAAATTCCATATTGTCTCAACTTCTTCAGCACACTGAGAACCGAAGAACAAGAACCAACAAAAAAATTAGCCCCACATATCCCCCACCCTCTTCATTTTATTAGAATAAGGTTCATAAGTACACAAAACAAAAGAAGTCAAGATGTGAAAGCATGGCATTGTTTATTGCTGCTGTTAAGATTAAAACAACTCCTCCCCAGAGAAAATAAGTTATTTAGCATGGTTATCATTTCTGGTGTAAATCTGTGTCATATGGTTAAATAATAATTGCATTTAGAGTGACATATCATTTAAAGAGAGAAAGAGAAAAAAGAAGATACAGAATGAATAGAAATCTAGCATAGAAGGATTTATAGTTTAAAAGCACAGTTCGCTGCTATCCAACAACAGCACTCCAGCCAAAGCAAAATTAAGAAATTAATACAGGCATTCTTTATCAATATACTCAAATCTAGAACAACAAAGTATGGCTATGCAAATCACAACAACAGAGATTTCGGGTGAATGGAAAAACATGCTGCTCAAAAGCATGTATCAACTAGTTGGAGACCTTTCAAAATTAGTGATTATAATAATCTACGTTACTGGAACTCAAGGTGAGTTGCAATATGTATTTGATGCAGAAATAATCGTTTTTTTTAGAAGTTTTTTCATATATTCAGAGGATCTTGTTCTCATGCTCATATCCAAATTTTAGGAAAAGGAATAATTTGGGTAACATAAATGCAATAAACATTGTATTTCAATCGAAATTAGTATAAATGGGAGCAAACACAAATAAATAATTAAATAAAAAGCACGTAGTAAATACTCTTTAGATGAAAAAACGATTGTCCTTGACTAGCCTCACTCTTTCCAGCCGTCGAACCTTTACATCGAACAAAAATAAAGAAGTTAAACAAAATAATAAACAAAAGTATATAAATAAACAAAAATCCCTTTATTATAAAGTGTCTATTTACAAATTCCATACCCTCATTGTTCGTTGAATAATTGCCGTCATCAGTTGGGCCATAAACCTAGTAACCGCCGGCAATAGAAAGAATACAAATTAAAAAATTAACAGAAGCCAAATATCATGAATTAAATTTGAAATTTAAACAGATAACAAATCGAGCAGTAAAAGAAATTCCCAATTCAACAAATAGGTCATTATAATTATGAAAAAATAAACATAAATAAATAACCAAATGGCGCTTACAATGTTGTTGTCGCCGTTGATTGAGCAAGAGAGCTTCTTGGAATTCAGAGAGACAAGGCTCGTGGAATTGCGAATTCCAGAAATGCTTAAAAATGAAATCAGATTGAAACCCTAGAGAAAAAATGGAAATTATATTGGTATAATTAGAGACTAATAAAATAAATAGAACAAAAAATAGTGGAAAGAAAATAAAAGAAACGAAGAAAAGAAAATTTACACGATGAGGGTCAGGGATGTGGGGGACGAAGTTGGGCGTGAGTTTGAGCGAGAAAGGCATGGCTTTTTAGAGTTGATAAAATGGCGGGATTATGACATTTTTAGTTGGAGATTTTAAATAATGATATCATATCAAAATAAATGCTATTTTACTTAAAAAAGTCGTTTTTTTTCTTCAAAATTTATCGAAATGGGCTGATTTTTTTATTATTTACCGGAATAGTCTATTTTCCGGAAAATCGCGTCCACGTCAGCGCGATGTCAATCTACGTTTCAGGACATCGCGTCCACGTCAGCGCGAGTGGAAAGAAAATAAAAGAAACGAAGAAAAGAAAATTTACACGATGAGGGTCAGGGATGTGGGGGACGAAGTTGGGAGTGAGTTTGAGCGAGAAAGGCATGGCTTTTTACCGTTGATAAAATGGCGGGATTATGACATTTTTAGTTGGGGATTTTAAATAATGATATCATATCAAAATAAAGGCTATTTTACCTAAAAAAAAGCCATTTTTTTCAAAATTTACTGAAATGGGCTGATTTTTTTATTATTTACAGGAATGGTCCATTTTTCGGGAAATCGCGTCCACGTCAGCGCGATGTCAGGGTACGTGTCAGGACATCGCGTCCACGTCAGCGCGACCTGCTGACGTGGAAGGAAATCGCGCCCTCAAAGATGCGATTTCCTTCCACGTCAGCAGGTCGCACTGACGTGGACGCGATCTCCTGCCACGTAGCGCGTTCTCGGGGACGTGATTTTGACGTTGATTTCACGTTTCCATTTTTCTGGCTTTTAGGGTTTAGGGTGCAAGCTTTTTAGGGTTTAGGGGTCCCGAAATAAATTATTTCGAGTTGACGTTTTTGGTCAAATAGTGTAAAATTGCGCCCTCGAGGATGCTAATTGAGAAGAAATTGTGAAATCGTACCCTCATGGACACGATTTCGCGATAGTTGGTCATGTAAGAAATAATTTTTTTTGACGTTTCTAAGCAAATAGTATAAAATCGCGCCCTTGTGGACCATTCCGGTAAATAATAAAAAAACCGGCCCATTTTGGTAAATTTTGAAAAAAACGACTTTTTTAGGTAAATTGTCCCAAAATAAATCCATCATTTTAACTAAAAAAATGGAAATTTTTATTAAATGATATTAAAATTATTTTGAAGTGGATGGAGATACTCAAAATGTATATATCTTTAATTCTTCATTGTATCTATTTTTTTAAATTTATTAACTAAATTGAAATATTTCGTTTAATTAACTGAATTAATAAAAATAAGTATAAAACATATAAAAAAATATTGCTAAAATTCAGTTTTTCTTTAATAGTTCAAATATATATATAATATATTACCTATTTCGATTAATATAAAAAATAATAGTTTCAAAATTATATTGCTAATATAAAAATATATATTATATATAATATCTATTGTCGAAACCTTTTTTTAGATTGACTTTTCTTTAAAAAAACAAAAATGGAGTCGCTACTAATCCTTTTTACTTAGGTGTGATTGGATCACCTCAAAGCTCATTTTAATAAAATGTTAGACTTATTAAAACGATACTTTTTTATCTACAAAATCCAGGAATTGGGTTCAGGAGTCGGTTACGCATGAGGAATGATTAGCATCCTCGTGAAGCCCAAAATTGGTACCTAGTAGATTACTTTATGTATTAGTGTCGAGAATTGAAAATTTGAAGAGAGTTTAAAACACGACCCCTTTTTGTATTAAGACATTACTTAACTAAATTAATTTTCACGAAAAGAGCTTATTTCAGGTTAATCGAGAAGAAAGGATCATGTCCCGTAAGTTAGGACACAATGCCTTAAATCCTTGAAAACGAGAATAAACGTCATTTGATCGTTACTTAAATCTCATTTTTTTATTTATTTTAAAATAGATATTCGACTATCTCGGTTTTAGAAAGAAGCCATATTCCATAAGTTAGGAACACTACTCTTCTAATTCCAAAATAATGAACATAGCTTCTTCTTTTCTTTTCTTTTTAAATATTTCCTATTCATGTGGTAAAACGAATGCAACCTTTTAATAATATGTTTTTTTAATTTATCTAGACCTAGTAATAAAATGGACGAATATGTTTTAACGCGATACACGGCACAAATGTTAGCACAAAAAAAGAAACATAGTAACGGGTAAAAATGAAATGATGATATTAACATAATAAGTAAATAAATGAACAAATGAGTAAATCAATAAAATAAAATAAAAAATAAAAATACTATGCAAGTGCGTAATAATAATACAACTATGATGATAATGAAAAAATGACAATAATAGCGATAAGTGTGTTATGCTTACTATCATAACATAAATAATAAAATAATAATAAGGGTAATGAGGGTAAAAAAGGAAAAAATTAAATTCACAATAAAAAGGAAATATAAACAACACCAACTTTAAATATAAAAAAGGAATAATAAATAAATAAATGAATAGATAATAATGAAATATTAATAATAATAAAGGCAAAAAATAAGAACAAAGAAAAAAAACTGCATGATAAAAAGGAAATATAAAAAAAACCCTAATTAAAAAAAGTAAAGGAATAATAAATAAGTAAATAAATAAATAAAAAGAACAATTCATAAAAGGCTAAATTAAAATAAATGAAGGACTTAATCGTAACTCAAATGAAATTAAAAGGATAAACTGGGATAAAATAAATAATAAAGGACTAAAATGTGATGCGTGAAAAGGAGCAGGGTTCAAATGGGTAATTATTCCAAGCCCTGGGACACATGTCATCCCCTAAATGGGTCCACAGTGGTCGAGGGACTAAATTGCACAAAAAACAAAATAAAAGGGCGAAAATAATAATAATAATAAATAGTAGGACGAAATTGAAAAGTAGCAAAAAAGCGGAAGGGCCAAAACAACAATTAGACCCCCTTTTAGAAAACACGTAGATCCTAAGGAGGGTTGGGTCGGGTTGACAGGTCGGCCCCAAAACGGCGTCGTTCTGAGGCATTTGGGACCACGACAAAACGACGTTGTTTAGGTGCCTTATTTAAGTAAAAAAAAATTAAATCGTTTCTATACTCCTTAGAAAAAAAAGGCTTTCCCTCTTTCTTTTTTCTCTGAAATCATCCCTTCTCCGACCATGAGTGCCGTCGCACGTCTGCCTCGGTCACTATCATCAGCAACGGCGGCCGCTGCCTCCGGTGGCCGAAAAAATCCAAAACTCCACCTTTAACTCCCCTTTTCGCGTAGAACTCTGATTCGGAGTCGAAACTGCCAAAACTCCAAAAAAAAAAAGAGAGAAAACCTTTCAGTTTTCTTCTCTTTGATGAAGCCTTCCTCACCCACCCACGACGGCGGAAGGCGAAGAATTAGGTAAAAAAAACTCAACTTTTTATTTTATTATATATATATATTTTAAAAAAGCAAAATAAATGACTACCTTTTTTTTTTTAAGAAACACTGTAACTTTCACTATTTTTGTATTCAAGTTTTTGAATCTATTCGATTGTCTCTCTATAAAAAAATTACATTGTGGTAATGGCTTTTATAGCCGAATGTCCTACATTACACTGTTGTTTTTTATTGTTTTTTTACTGTTCTTTGCGTGGGCTAGGGTTTTTTAGTTTTTTCTGAAAATAGTTTAGGTTACGGGCTTAGGGTTAGTAGTTTGGGCTTGGGTTATTGGGTTTTGGGTTAGGTTATATATTTTGGGCCATTATTTTGAGCTTGTAATTTACTTTTTATTTGTTTGTAATTTGGGCCCGGGCAAAATTAGGCTATTACATATATTATTTAATTCGATTAATTATCTGATTTTGAACTGAATTAACTAATAACCGAAATTTTAAAAAAGCATTAACCGACCTCCAACCGAACTAAATTCAACTACCAATCGATTAATTGAATTAGATCGATTCGGTCGGTTAATTCAGTTTTAACATTCAGTTTTGACTGAATTAACACCCCTAGATGCACGTTTGTTTTAACAAGAAATTTTCGGATAACCAAGCTCGCGGTGTAATGAATTAAAAATTGAATTAGATTTCTTTAGAGTAATAAAACTCTTCAAATTACAATGCTCGTAAATAGAATCTTAATAGATGTAAAGAAGAAGTATCTTTTAGTCAATAACGAAGAGCTTGAGCTAAGATTTCTAGACGAATGGGATGATGTATTAGTTCCTCTAGCACATAATTTAAATGTGAGAATTTGTCCTATAAAAAAGGATATATTGAATGATTTGGTTGTAAATTACGAGATTCTGTGTCTGCTCCTTGTGAGTAAGATATTAATCGTAAGGAAAAATAGAATTTTCACAATGATTGCAAATTCTACCGATATCATTTAAGAATACAAATTATTGTTATGCCAAGAAATCGGACTTTGGTTGAAGTCATTAGCAGAACTAATCAAATGATTCTATTGACCCATTCAAAGAATTAACACCATGTTTGGTTGGGTGTATTGGCTATAATCGGTGGCCCCACCTAATCCCCCCTCATTACTATGTTTGGTTCATAGTATTGCTAATACCATTGTAATACATTACTGATCTAATCGGTGAAATTCACCGATTTGTAATTCCTCCCTGTTTTACCCTCCCATCGGCTTACCATTTGTTTCTCTTCTGTTCCTTCTAGCCTCTGCCGATTTGTTCCCTCTGTTTATTTTCTTTTCTTTTCTGCCGATTTGCTCCCTCTGTTTCTTTTCTTGATATTGTTCTTCAAAATCAGATGGTAAGTGTGGACGTGCTCTTTGCTTTGTCCCTATTGGGACTCTCCTTTCTTAGTTGCACTAATGAAGAAAGTTAGAAGAGTTTTGTGCCAAAAAGTTGCCAAGTTATTAAAATTTCAATTCTGTAATTCTCAGAAAATACAGATCTTTGTTTCTTTACTTCTCTGTTGCCAAATTACATACAGAAAAATGTTCTGACTCTGGAAGGAAAATTAAAAGGCAAACAGATATTCGAATTTCACTTTTCATGATAGATGGAAATCTTCAGTTCTAGCAGAACCACAATAAAAATTCATAGAAGTGGTTTGTTACTTGACTTGTATCTTATGTTCTAGCTCAGAGTGCTTCTTTCCCTGTTTTGAGTAGTTTCATTTTTGGTATTCATTTGCTGTAATAGATCCAATCCTCCGAATCCATTGGTTATGCAGGATGGCCATCTAAAGACTATTCTGGAAGGGATCTCAAAGTTGGCATCTGATAAAGTGTTAGCTGAAGATGAACTAGCAAGTTTGCAATCCATCTTGGTGAAGCTTCTTTCTCATTTTAAGGACTTGGAACATGTGTTTTCTTTGGTAATTTTCTAAACTATTTTCTAGATTGAATATTCTTCAATCTTGGTTAGTCCCTCTCTCTCTTCCTTCTTCAGCTTTTCGTTACCAGTTGACATGGAAATTGCCCTACAGATGTGCTGAGAATACCTAGTAACACTTTAGTCGTTTCATGTTTTCGTGTACTAGCGTAGCTTGGTGTAATTACAGAACTAAGTTATCACATCACTAATGAGTGGGTGGCTGCAATTTGTTTTTTTGTAGAATCATTTTCTTTAGATCTTAGATATGATGCATGGGAACTCTCGGGGCATTGTCAATATGCATATACTTGATATGGCTACAAGGTAATTTTTGTTTGTCTTATGGTCCTAGTTCATGCAGCCAAGGCCTTGCCCTTTTGTTTTTATTTTTTTTTGGTTCTGTTTATTGTTGCCATGGCTACTTTGCTTGCCTTGATGCTGTCATAATCTCTGCCCAGCCACTGCTGCATGAGGCACTTGGACTTGTTTTCATCTACTATTTACTCGTAACATAATATCTCAGTGAAAACCAAAGATTCACCTCAAGATTCTTATGACAATATCTCTATTATGTGTTAAAGATAGCATCAGGTATAGGTTATGCATCCTTTATAATTTTTTTTCATATGTACATGGAGCAGGTTGAGGTTTCTATACTGTCGGAATGCATGCCAAATATTTTGTAGGTATTAACACAATTATTTCTGTGATGTGACATTCAAAGCAGTGCAGTGGCAGAAAATTCTATAAACCTAGTCACTGAGGCTGGCATTCATATGCTTTATAAACAATTGGGGATATCTGTTAAGTTTCTTGTAGGTTATGCTGCATTCTTTTCCTTTGGTTTGTTGTTGAAGGGTATTTGTATTTTGTGTTTTTGAAGCACATCCAGCTAGAGTTTTATCTCATGCTTGTGTTATTGAGCAGGAATGGTTATGTACATGATCCAACAACCATACAGTTACTCTTTGAAATATCACAGGCTTTACATAGTGATACTGATCTTGTAAACATGAAAAATGATGCTAACCAACAGCAAGCACGGTTTATTTCTCGTTTTGTCCGAATGGTATTTTTTCTCTGTTATGTTCCTCTAGGTTGTGATTACTTTTGACTATCAATGCGACTTGTTGACAGCTATTGCTCTATGTTTAGGTAGACCATGGAGTAGAGTATGAACGACATTTAGCATTTCTTATGGAATGTCGTGGGGCCCTTAGTAACATTATTGAACTCAAGGTATACATTTATCTTTCTGTTTCTCTTTGATTTAATTTTGTTAGCCATTTGAGCAATAGAGATAATGTGGTGGAAGGATTCATAAATCTGTTTGGTTCAATCAAACTTATCAGGAGAATATGGCTCATTATTAGGAAATAGCTGATAAATGCAACCATCTGCTGCTTTTAAACTCAGTCCACAACTTAATTGGAGAATATTAAAGAACGATAACAGTTGCAATGGTTTTTCTCTGTGGGGGCCAGAATGTAGTCGTAGCATTGGGTATGATCATGCCTTCAATGTGTCTTTCACGTGTTCATGCAGATAAACGAACATGTATTATCTGTCTGCTCGAAACTGATTGAAACTGCCAAATTGTGTTTGAATGCGAAGGACAAGTATCTCACTTCCACCATTAGTTTTCTGGACAAGAACTTGCCTGCTGCAGCTGTCTCATCGTCTATTGCTATCTGATACACATGAAAATGGTTCTCAATAACAATGTTGATCGGATCGGGCCCTTCGTTTTCTATGAATTATTCATGTGGGACACATGAATTGACATGATGGTATGATAAGTTCGTAGAAAGGCATAGAAAAAAAATTAATTATACTTGTATTGGATGTTCATCATGGAGTCCATGTAACATAATTGAAAACCGGTAAATAGGCCAGGAAATATTCTTTGCATTCCTTGATTGTTAGACTTGGAACAGTTCTTGAAAAGAAAAGCCTTTTGTCTTTTTTATAGATCATTCATTTATCTTGATGTAAGTTGTATGCCATTATTACAACTAGATTTCAACAAATGATTATGGGTGAAGTGGGGGTAAGAGATTTTCATTTTCATTTGTTACTCGTGTGTGCGATTTTTATTTGAAATTTTATATAAAAGTATGAAATAACAAAATATTCTTAAAATAATATTAATTATCCTTTAAAGTAAACGCATTTTAATAATTTTCCAACTGAGTTGGTATAGAGTTAGTTTGTGATATCAATTCAATTAGTCATTTTATAAATAGTATAGATTAAGGTAGAGGATACAAATATGTAGACTTGTAAATGTGATGGCTTGTGATCAATTTTCTTTTATAGTATCATATATTATGATTTGAGTAAATTCATATAAGAATATTAATTATTAAGAATTTTATTAAATTATATATTTTAATTATAATATATTTAATAATAATTATGTTAAATTATATTTTATAGTATCATATATTATGATTTGAGTAAATTCATATAAGAATATTGATTATTAATAATTTTATTAAATTATATATTTTAATTATAATATATTTAATAATAATTATGTTTAAATATGATTAAATTATTTATTATTGATATTAATAATCTTATTAAAATTTAAATAACAATAACAATAATCATTTACCCAAACAAATTTATGCTAAGGGTATTCTAGTCATTTTAGTTTTTTTCATTATGCTATTACACCTCTATTCCATTCAACCAAACACAAGAATACTATTACGCCTCTATTTCATTACATTCAACCAAACAATTGATTTGCTATTACACATCTATTCCATTACATCTCTATTCCATTACGCCTCTATTCCAATACAGTGAACCAAACGTGCTCTAAATGTTTCACAATTAGTGAATTGAATTTATTATCATGATTCTGATTTTCAAAAACTAAGTTCTATCATAATGAAATTTTGGTTGATAACAAGTAAAAGGTTGGAACCTTGACATTCCCTTTCCCACATCTTTAATTAAAAAAGAGAAAAAAAAATAATTTTGACCCTTCATACACTACTGGCCAATTTAGCATTATTGTTTGCGTTGAAATGTACTTTAAAAAAGTTAAGTTTTGAAAAAGTGTTGTAGAAAAGAATTATGAAAAAGTGTAGTCAGCCAATTTGGCATTATTGCTACGATTGTGAAATGCTTTTTAAAAGTACAGTTTACAAAAAAAAATGTTCTGGGAAAGAGTTATGAAAAAAATGTAGTTTGTTAATTTAAGGTATTTAACATTAGTGTCAAAAATTAAGGTGGGAAGTTAAAATGTTTATTTTAAATATGATATTAGAAATTAAAAATAAATCAATTTAGATAATATTTAAATAATTTAATATAATTATACTTTTTAAATATTTTTTTACTAATTAATAAATTATTTGTAAATTTAATTATACATTAAATATTTTATAATTTTAAATATAAATAATAAAAAATATTTAAATGATTTAATATAATGATGCATCAAAATATTTAGATAATTTAATATAATGACATATAAACTATAAATTAATCCAAAATTTTAAATACTAATACAAATAAAAATATTTTTGATAATTTGCAATTCAAAAGGCAAAAAATCAAAAGCATCTAAACTTCAATTTTTATATTTAGGTAAAAAAGAACATTTTTTTTACTGCACTCTCAACCTTATCAGCCAATGTTTGACACTATTTTTGGGTGAAAAAATGTTTTTCCAACCTCAAAAGCATTCCCGAACGGGCCTAATAGACATCGATGTGATTTATCAACTTCAATTAAATTATACAATAGAAAAGGAAATTATTTCGCTCACAAGAAATCAGAAATTAATCTATCCCATACGAGTCAACTAGTTCACGATTCGGGTTAAGCCTTATTAAAATTTTAAGTCAACTTGAGCTAAAAAATAGCCTAAGTTTTTGTCCAGACCTGTCCCGGTTAAATTAATTTTTTATATTATTTTTATATAATACATAAAAAATATTAAAAACATTAATATAAGTATTTCCCAATAAATTGAAAATAAATTAAAAAATATTTATACTTAAATAACACTAACATGAGTGTAACTTAATAAGCAAATGCCTCTAAAATAGTAACAAAATTAATAATAAAACAAGAATTATACAATATCCAAGCAATAACAACAAAATAATAGTAACATAATAGTAAAATAATAGCAAAACAATAAGAAAATAGTAGCAAAACAACCAGAAAACAAAACAGGTTTTTTTTTTTTATCTTTTTGCTAATTTGGCTCGGGCCAAAAAAGCCTTACTCGAGGCCTAGCCCATTTTTTAAATGGATCTTATTTTTTTCCCAAGCCCATTTTTCGAGTTTATATTTTTGCTCAAACCCTCTCACCTTTCAACCGTACAGCCTGGCCCATAGACAAGTCTAGAGTCAACCCACCCACCACTTAATAAAAATGTAATTACTAGAGTAGTAATTATACCAATTTGTAATTACAAAGATTTGTACTTCCATAGGTATGTTTGGTTGACGGAGTGTAATTACATAATAATTCCCTATATCGTGTTTGATAATACAAATTGTAATTATATGGTTACATCATTTATATTTTTTAAAAATATATGAATTACTATAAAAATATTATTAATATGATAAAAATAATTTCTAAACAAGTAACAAAAATGAAAATCAAATCATCATATGTATTATGTTAGTCTAAAAAGGTAGTTGATAATATGATTACTATTAAAAATGACAAGAAAAATAAACATCATACGCAATTTTATCTAATTATTCTAGTGCATGTCTGTTGGGTTATTCCCTCTTTAATATTTAACATATATATGCTCATTATCATCATCTGTTGATTCTTAACCAAATTCATCATCATCTAAATTTGAATCTTTATCAGTATGATTATCAATATCTCATTCTTCCATGTAGTTTTCGAAATATAGGTTATCTCAATTCCACTTATGATTAAAGTTATGAAATATGCAACATGCTAGTACGATCCAACATTTTTTTTCTTTTTATGTTATACTAAGATGATTTTATTAATATGATGAATATTTTTTTGGAACAACAAGTGTCTTCTCAAGTACGTTTTGAAGCCTTAAATCTCTCAAACTAAAGAGTTCCGTGGTGCTAGTGTTTGTCACTATTCTCTCAGATGGTATCATATCCCACGATATGCTGTAAGAAAATATTGTGTATTTACATAATTAGCATCAACCTTATAATATTCAGGTTTGCAGTCCAGATAATCTGTAGTTTTAATTATAAAAACTTATCTAAATTTGATTTGAAGAACAACTTATGCTAAGTTATATCCCTTTATATAATTAGTAAACTAAGTAAAAAATAATACAAAATTTATTATATATAAAGGTTTTATAAAATGTACAATAACTTTCATAACACTTCTTATAAATAATATATTTTTTTGATATAACTTTAGAAAATTATTTTTTATAAATAAGTTATGATAAAAAAAAACTATAGCATTTTTTATGAATAAGTATATTATATTTATAGGATATAACACATATAAATGAGTTATATCCTTACTTCTTAACCATAAATTTTTATAATAAATATATTATAACACTTTTATAACATGTAAATTATTTTCATAATAAACATTTTAGCAATAAATTTAGAAATTTTTAGGATTTAAATAATATCTTATTTTATTATAACTTTATAAAATAAACAAATTATTTTTTAGAATTTATAATATAATAATTTTTTTATCTTAACCATCTCAAACACTTGTTCATGTTCATACTTATAATATATTTTATAAAAAAATAAAATTATAAAATTATTAATAGGTTTGTTATTTATCAGTAACTTTATTAGAATATGTTGTTATTTTTATTTTCTATTTATTAAATTGTTACGTTTTACTTAAATTAGTAAAATATATCATATAGTTGCTTCCAAAGCACAAAATGAAATGAAGGGGTCTTTTACTAAAATAATACAAAAAAATAAAAAAATCAAAATAATATAAACTTTTTTTATTTACCAAAATAATAAAAAAAACAGTTAAAAAAATACCTGAAGGAGGGCCTGCCACAGGCGGCACCTTTGGTGCCTGTGGCAGAGGCAGCACCAATTGTTCGTAGTTTGGCCATTTGTTCGTATTTTTTTCTTGGATTTTATTACTTCTAAAAAATATACTATTTTTAAATTTTTTATTTTACATCATTTTAGTACATTATATTTAAAATGTATTAATTTAGTGTGTTTTTTAAATAAATTAAAAAATCTTTATTTTGGCCCTTTGTTCGTATTTTTTTACCGGATTTTATTACTTTCAATAAAAATATTTTATTTTCGTATTTTATTATTTTAGATTATTTTAGTACATCATGTTTGAAATGTATTAATTTACTTTATTTTTTAAATAAATTTAAAAAAAACCCTTATTTCGACCCTTTATTCGTATTTTTTTCCCCAGAGTTTATTACTTTTAAAAATATACTATTTTATAATTTTATTATTTTACATTATTTTAGTACATTATGTTTGAAATGTATTCATTTAGTGTGTTTTTTATTGAAAGTAATAAAATCCGGGAAAAAAATACGAACAAATGACCAAAATAAGAGTTTTTTTTAAGTTTATTTAAAACACACACTATATGAATATATTTCAAACATAATGTACTAAAATAATGTAAAATAATAAATTTAGAAAATAGTATATTTTTTAAAAGTAATAAAATCCGGAGAAAAAAATACGAACAAAGGGCCGAAATAAGGGTTTTTTTAAAATTTATTTAAAAAAACACAGTTAATTAATACATTTTATACATAATGTACTAAAATAATGTAAAATAATAAAATTAGAAAATAATATATTTTTTAAAAGTAATAAACTCTGGGGAAAAAAATACGAACAAAGGGCCGAAATAAGGGTTTTTTTAAATTTATTTAAAAAACACAGTAAATTAATACATTTTAAACATGATGTACTAAAATAATGTAAAATAATAAAATACAAAAATAATATATTTTTATTGAAAGTAATAAAATCTGGGAAAAAAATACGAACAAAGGGCTGAAATAAAGATTTTTTTAATTTATTTAAAAAACACACTAAATTAATACATTTCAAATATAATGTACGAAAATAATCTAAAATAAAAAAAATTAAAAAATAGTATATTTTTAAAAGTAATAAAATCTGAAAAAAAAACGAACAAATGGTCAAAATACAAATAATTGGTGCCGCCTCTATCACAGGCGGCAAAAGTGCTGCCTGTGGCAGGCCCTCCTTCAGGTATGTTTTTTTAACTGTTTTTTTTTGTATTATTTTAGTAAATAAAAAAAGTTTATATTATTTTAATATTTTTTATTTTTTATATTATTTTTGTAAAAGACCCTGAAATGAACACTAGAAAATATGTTCTATTTGGCTTTTGAAAAAAATATTTTTTTTTTATTTTTTGAAAATTAAAGAATACATTTTATAAATCAAAATATAATTTTTTTTCAATAATAAAATCATGTTTGATACAATTTTCTTATAATAAAAAACATGAAAAATAAAATACTATATTTATACAAACTCAAATCAGAGTTCTAGAACCTCGGTAAGAAACCACTCATTGGATGATTCCACCAAATGACATTATTCTCGCTACCCATGCAAGTATAATTAACTAGATGATGAGCATGTTAGATTCTTTGATTCCAATTTGAGTTATTCATGACTCGGATCAAGTCGAGGTTGTTTTAATAAAAAATTTTAAATTTAAACTTATTTTCGGGTCAATCTAATTTACTCACAAAGTTTATTTTATTATTTAAAAATTAATAAAATATTTAAAAATATTTTTTAATTGATATTTTATATATTTTTATAGTTAAATTTAAATAATAATATATTTTTTCAAACGGGCTACTTGACACAAATAGTTAAAATTATATACTTTAATACAAAACAAATGACTTAATTTCAATTAATAATCCTAAGGTCGACAATAATTGATCATTGCTTGTAAGATAATTAATTCATACAAATTAATCCATCATATACAAGGCATCCGGCTCGATTAATGTTCGTAAAAAAAACTCGTAAAAATATTTTTAAATTAAGATAAATTCATATAAAGTAAAAAAAAATATTTATTTCCAATTTAATAACTATTTTTAGTGAATTAATGAAAATAATTGCTCATTAATTTTTATTTTCCAAATATTGTATTTTTTAATTCTAACTAAATACTTTCTTTATATTTCAAGAAAGCGAATGCTACCTACCATTTAGGATTGGATAGTTGAGAGATCAATTTTATGATTGTTCGAAAGCTTTAGCAAAATCAAAACAAATTTAGGAATCCCAAACATAAATGAATAAATAATATTTCATAGACATCATCAACCAATTAATTAAAAATGATATCCCTATCAACATTCTTTGTCTATTGTGCTTTTGAAATTTAGTTTGTTAGGTTGATAAATTTATAAATGGTAAAAATATCATAGAGGTCCTTGTATTAGGAGTCAAATTGTATTTTGGTTCTTCTACTGAAAAATGGGTAAATTAGTCAATGTACGTTAGATCAAAGAGTAAGTAGATCCTTTTATTAAAAATTTCATCCATTTCTATTGTCCAATCATTGTACATCAGTATGAGATATTACGCCAAACGCCATTGTTTGGTTATTCTATCAACCATGTTAATTTTTAACAATATAAATGAATAATTTTTTTAACAGAAAGGACTTTGCTCTTTAATCTAACATATGGATTAATTTACTTATTTTTTAAATAAAGGGGACAAAATGCAGTCTAACCCCTAATTTAAGGGCCTTTACAATAAAGATTCAATTCTATTAATACACTAATAAATAAAAGTTCGAGGTTTATCAATATTGTCAACATCTATTTTTCGAAGCCAAAAAAAAAAAAACCATTGTTCCTAGATTACCAACATTCTGGATACAAAAATTATGTAAAAATTATATTTATATAAAAAAATTTAATTAAATTGGTAAAGTTTTAAAAGTTTTATTGTCTTTAAGTTCATGTACTTTTTTAGATTTTTTTTGGATCTTTTTTATAAAAAACCTTAAAAATAAAAATTGCTGTAGTAACATTTGTTAATTTTTTAAAAGAATGATTTCTATTCTATCGAAAACAATGGTTTTTAAGTATTTTAATGAATTGAGTTGGTATTTGATTAACTCGTAATATCAATTTAAATAAAGACTTAATAATGTTATATATTACGAGATTAAGACACCCTCAATGCAGGTGAAAAATCAAGTAAAAATATATTAATTTTTTATTGTAAAAATCAAATAACTTTAGTTGAAATAGAATAATTTAAAGCGGAGGCGGAGACAGGGAGCATGCAATGGCCTTGGCACCCAACGTGGTAAAATTATCTTTTTAATCCCTTTAAATTTATGCAATTACAAATTCATATAATTGTGAAATTGTACTTTGACCCTCAAAATTTTATTATTTGTTTTCAACAATATTCTAGCTTCGCCCCTGATTGAAAGTTTAAAAATCATGGTGTCCTAAGTTCAAAATTCAAATCTTACTATGTGCAGGCTTTTATTGCTGTTATGTAAAGATATAAAAAGACAAAAAAACACCTTCATGATAATATAATTTACTTTGTAAAAAAATTATCTTTTAGTCACTTATTAATTAAATAGGTGTCAGGTTAACTCGTGACACCGACTTAATTAGTGATTTTAAGTATAACTAGTCTTCAATATCGCGCTCATTGCATGAAACATACACGTTTATGTTTTTACTATTTTTTGTTAAATATTAAAGTATGTATGTACAATGTTTAAAAAATGGGTTAAAATTAATTTGTATATGAATAAGCTTTTCAAGCGATACCATGATATTCTCTCATTGAACATTGAGAGTCTAAATAGTGAAATTAAGTTGAATGTTTCTTGATGATGATTATTTCTTCTCTCGATTTTTCCTTGACAGAGAATGAAAGAAAATACAAAGTGGGGGTTAATGAGGATTTCAAGCTCATTTGTTTCACTGGATTAATCATCATATGAGATAAAAAAGAAGAATAAGATTTATAATAAATTTGAATATTGTTAAGCACAACTAGTTGATTTTATATGGAGGTAGGTTCAATAAAATTTCGAAATTATGATGGCCTATGTGTATGCATTGTGTGAAATCGGTGAGCGTAAAACTTATCGAATGAGATTGTCACACCCAAATATCTTTAAAAACCCAATTAAGAAGGAAATTTGGGACTTAATTGCATGTATGATAAGTTGCCAGACTCTACTAGGAATTTTAGGAAAATTTGTGAATCGGCGAGTAAATAGTTGAGTTCTAATTTTGGTTTGGTTAGGATGGAATCGGTTGGTTCCATAGTGGGTTACATAATGATTTTCGGCAATTGGTTAGGAGGGTGTGGGAGACCGTGTATAGGAGTTATATATATAGGTGAAAGAGGACGTATTGGGAGGGAAAAAATCCTCTTTAATTTAGTCTATAAATTTTTTTATTTGCTTTGTCTTCTTCAGTTTTTTCAGAGAAGAAAAGAATTGATGAGAGCTTTGTATTGAGCTGTAGTCATGAGAATTGGAGGTTGGAAGTAAATAAATCGAGTATCAAGTAAGCTTTCTTATCCTCCGGTACTCGAGAATTCGAGGAATGAGAAAGTAAGGGCTCATGATAAGTTTTAGTAAATTGGATTCTGATTTAAAGTTGAATAACTTCGATTTAATCAATAAATAATTGTCATGCTTAACTACCATGATGAAAGAGGCTCTAGCGTTTGGACAAGCTAGGCTGACAAGGGTTAAGAAAACAAGGTGAGTTTCTATGCTCCATCTTTGGGTGACCAAAGAGATTGAACTAATGGATGATATGTGTTTATGTTATTTTGTGCTGTCTGAACTCATAGTAGTGTATGAACATGGTGACTAAGTATGCTTGATTGTATGTATATTGAATGTTTATTTAGTTACAATTGAAGTATTAATGGGTGGTGAACCACATGTTAATGATAAATACAAGTAATCAAGTGAACTGCTTGCAATATAAATATATATGTTATGCGAGGCACTGAGAAAAGTAGTGACGGGTTAGATGAAGTTAGGATTGGGCGAATGGTTGGGAATTAGAGTTTTCGTTTACCGCCATTAAGGATTGTTGGGTGCAACGCATGATGTGTGAAGCTCTAGGCCTTGCGGAGTGGACACTGTAGTGTTCAAGCATCAATGTTAAAAGTAGGGTGTAATTAAGGAACGGACGAAATGAATGGGAAATCAAGGGAGTTTAGACAACATCATGGAATAAATATCTATCTTGTTAGAATGATAGTGACGATGATTATTGTCTGGTCCTTTAGGGTAACACCTTAATAACGATTATTAGGTTCCATAAAGCAATAGTGCGACGATAGTCAGCAGGCTCTATGGGGCGACACCGCAAATGCGGTAAGGTCTTTCGGGGCGACACCTCAAAGGAGGTTTAAGGTGTAAAACCATAGCTCGACTATGACAACCAATAGATTTAGCCAGGACATTAAACATAGGGTTACAAGTGCAAGACCATAGCTTGGCTATGGCAACCAATGGAGTCAGTCGGGGCAGTAAACACTGGTAGTCCATCGAGACATTAAACATGGGATGGCCTGCTGAGACAGTAAAAATGGGGTAATCCGCTAGGACCTTAAACATGAGATTACTTGTGTAAGACTATAGCTCGGCTATGACAGTATGTAAAGTCCACAGATCAGTTACTAAGAAACTCACAAGGTAAAAAGAAGGAGTCACGATGTGACTTGAGCGACCAGGCATTAGACAAAATGGACTTGGCGTGTCTGGAGACCCAGGATATCGAGGCAACTAGGGGATTCGACAAGGGCAATGTTGAATGGAGCCTATGAAGCGTCCTAACTTCTATCATGTGTGAAAGGATGGAGTGATTCCTTAAACAAGATAGTAAAAATGACTTTCTTCAATAAGAGTTCGCTAGAGAAGTCGTGGATTTCATATTGGTTAAGCAGATGTAGAGGAAGTTTCAAGGATAAAATCCTAATTTGGTAATCGACAAATAGATGAATGAGAAATGAGCGGACCAACAGGAGGCTTCAAAAGAGGAAATACAAGCTGAAGGCTGCATGATTAATAAAGTCTGCCAGAAAGTAGTGGGAAACAGGAGTCTATCAGGACCCTATAACATGGAAAGGACTTTCTAGAGTTACTAAGAGTGGAAACTATCAAAGAACACAAGAAAAGAAAACGTTGTGTTGGGAATTATTGACCCATTTGAGTACCTTGAATAAAAGGGATTTAAGATATCTTATTCAGGTAAGGATCCAAGCTTATGGTGATTACTTGGGTACACACTAATAGATGTCGCTAGACAAAGGTATTGAGTCTGAGTATTAGGGTTGTGGCATATAAAAAAGAGGGGTATAATGAAAGTCTGAAACAACGACAACTAGAGCTAAGACCCAATAGAAGGTATATCCAGATAGAGTATGGTATGGCCAGACTAGGGATCATGTCTGCCTAGAGTCAACTCAAAGAGAGAAAGTGGCATAGGCCTTGTTAACTAATTCTGCAAATCTTCCTATGAAAAACAGGGAGTTAAATTATAAGTCAAGAATTTCGGTTTCTTAAGATTTATGCCGCCTTACATGAATTTATTTTACAGATCTCACTAAGTTCTTTTGAACTTATAAAATTTACTGTGTGGGTGTAGGATAGATAAAGACTTTATATCCAAAAGAGAGACCAAGCCAGATCCCACCAGTGTTAGAGATAGGCAGGGAAATTGTTTCATGTATATAGAAGGGCACCTTTAAAGGCCACGCCTCGGGGGTTATGTTGGATGTACTTGTATTATGGACTCATTGTAAAAACATCTGTTAACTTATTAAGTTAGGAAGTTTGTAAAGAATTAAAACACGTACGATACAAGTTATAATAGAAGTCAAACTTTGAATTTTGATATTGTTTAAGAGTGTAAATTTTGTTAGGTTTGAAATGTTGTTAAATCATTCGGGTTGATGTGACACTTGGTACCTAGACTGGTCAACCGAGTTGAGTATAGGGTGTTACAGAAATATTAGAGCTTAATGGTCTATTCAAGGGTATGTGATGCCTAATGTGTATGCATTGTGTGGAATTGATGAATATAAAACTATATGATGCAATATTAGAGATTTTAATTGTTGTTTGATTAGAAAGGGAAGGAAAAATATGTAACGAAGGTTTTGTATTGGCCTAACTTCAATGAATTTATTTATGGAGTAGAGTTCATGAATTTGTTAACGATGAAGAGATTGTTATTTCTTGATGCACTAATCATTACATTTGATCATGAAAAATATTTAAGATTATTTCAGTAATTTTCTTAACCAAATTAGCGTTCAACACCAATTCAATCAGAGGTTTAAATAATAATATAAATAAATATATAAACAATGTGAGCAAAACAATTTGTATAATAAATTTGAAATGTAGAAAAATATCAAAATAAAGCTTTAATTGAAGTGGTAAAAAAAAAAGATTTTCTAGATGTTGGTGGCATGGGTTCAATTTTTAACATTTACATTTTTATTGATTTTTCTTTAAAATAAGGAAAATACAAAAATACACTTGCAATAATATAACTTATTTAAAAATTGCAAGGTTATTTTTGTAATTTCTTTGATCGAATTGGTATTCGATTAACTTGTGACGCCAACTCAATTACAAGCAGGGTTTAGTACATGACGTGTTTGTTTTAATTTATTTTTTTAATATTCTCTCAAGACACATGGTAGCATTTCACCACTCCTTGTGGAGTTTTTAACTTCATTAACAGTGCACCAAATAATTTTTCTTTAAATAATATTAAATTTTGTCACACCCATAATGGGTGAAAGAAAATATTTTATATTAAAAATATTTTCTTTTAAAATATATTGAATAATAATTATAAGTGGAGTGATAATGAATTTGTATTTTTTTAATTGTTTTATTTTAATTAATAGTATTAATTGTAATTTAAAAGAATGATATTTTTATAATTTCATAACTGAATTAGTGATTGGTTAAGAGTGACATTAGCTCAATAAAGTACTTAAATATAAATATTAAATTATATGTATAGATGCTAACAATGTGTGAGGAAATGTTTGCGCAATAATATTAAAATGTACAAAAATAATTAAATAAATTGAAGTTTTGGTTGTAGTGGTAAAGTTGAGGTTTAATCTATATTTATGGCATGAGTTCAAATATCTTTATTTGTATCTTTTATTAGTTTTGTTAAAAACATAAAAGGACAAAGGTAACCTCATAATAATATAGTTTTTTTTAATTATGAAAGGATATTTTGTAATTTTCTTGATCGAGTTAGCATCCAACCGAATCGTAATATCAACTTATTAAAGAGTTTAAATAATAGATGGATAATATCCGGTGACAAATAGAATCTGATAATTGGTAAAAGTATCGTGAAGGCCCTTGTAGTAGGAGTAAGATTACATTTTACCCCCTCTATTAAAAGATGGACAAATTAGTCTCTATACGTGTACAAATTGATCATTTTTGTTAAAAAATTTATCCATTTGTACAGTAAAAAACCGACGTGACTGATGGAATAACCAGATAGTGACACGTAATGTGTCACATATACCTCATGCTGACATATAACTATAAATTTTTAACAGTAAAAATTAATAGAATTTTTAATAAAAGAACTAATTTACTCATTAGTCTAATACACAATAATTAATTTACTCGTTTTTTAAATAAAAAAATAAAATACAATCCAAATCTTATTACAATAATCTCCACCATACTTTTACCTTCAAACAATCTCCTAAAAGAGGCAAATGCTTTACTTAGATGAAGCGAATAATGTTGGGGCATACAAAACAAAGGGTACCTACCTTTCTATTATTTAAAGAAAGTATTGGTCAATCCGTAAAAATTTGAAGCCGAAATATTAAAATAATTGGATTTTGCAACACACAGTTTCAGAACCAGCTTCACATATGTTGGAATTTCAAACATGTTCATGTCCAGCTGGGGACAGACAAAGTCTTAAGTATTTATTTCTCACCACCTCCGATTCCCATCATTGTCCATTTGCATATATGTCCCATCCACATATTTTTTTATATATAAAAATAATAATATTAAAAGTTAATTAATTATAAAAATAGGGTAGGATACAAAATAATTTTAAAAATTGAGTGTTTACAACAGTAATTTTAATGTAATTTGGCACATTAGCAGCGCTGATAAAATTCTTTTTTATAATTAATTTATTTTTACCTCATTTTTATAATTAATTTATTTTTACCTCATTTTTATAATTAATTAATTAATTAATATTTTATTATTATTTTTATAAAAGAAAACTTCGGAGTTATAGACAAATAATAAACTTGATTTAGTTTTCTTAATAAGTTTTAAGTTAAAATTTGATTTCTGAACATTTATAAAAGGAAAATTCCTCATCTCAGAGTTTTATTTAAAAAAAAAAAACAAAGTAATTTGATCGTGGAGAGTACAAGAAAGCTTTGATTTAATCTATGAACATTTCAATCTCTTGAAATTTAGTAATTTATAACTTGAAAAAAAAACCCATAGTTATTATCAAAGAATTAATAAAATAATAAGCAGGAAAAACAACGAAGGCTATAATATGTTGTCAATACAACAGGAAGAAACTCACAGGGCCATCAATAGCTTGGATATCCTTCGAGAATATACGGTTGGATTCATCACCTCAACTCTTCTTTAAAACCATCTTATTCAAATTGAAGCAACTCAAATTTTGGACGCTTGTTTCTATTTTTCCTCACAGTTTCTGTTATTTAAAATAAGATTTGAACTAGCATTATATGATCAAAGCTTTGTTTTTGTTGCAGAGAAAAAAAAAAAAAAGAACATTGGATTTGATAAATGCATACCATGTGTTTGTGAATATTTCTGAATAAATTTTGTGCTTGAATTTATTGTTTGCAAAAATAGTTTGTGCAAAAGGTTTCAAAACAAAAAGAAAACATGACAAAAGAAGTTGAGAGAGTGGTGGTGATCCTGGATGGGTCGAAGGAGCTAAATCCAAGCATTATCAAATGGCCCCTCGATGGCTTATCACTTAAGCCTGGAGACAAGCTTTTGGTCCTTGGAATTCTTCACCAGGTTATTAATCCTAGTACGTTTTCTTTCATGGGAGCTGGAAAACTCAGTAAGAATTCATGCTTCCATTTTTTTTTTCTTAGGACAAACGAAGTGAACTCGTTTAATCCTATTGGTTCTTGTAACCACTCTCGAAAAGGTAGTATCCCATGGTAGTCTTCATATGTTGTCTTTCATGGGAGTTAGAAAAACTCAGTAAGAATTCATGCTTCTTTTTTCTTTTGAAAAAAGGACAAGAAAAAGGAACCCAGGGTTTAATTTAGATTGGTTCATTTAACCATCTTTAAAAGATGGCATCTTATAGATAATAATCTTAGTATGTTAGTTGTTAGACTTTCTTGTTTCTAACTTACCAACAATTTAGAGTTTAATCCAGTTGATTCATGTAATCACCTTTTGAATTCCATGCAATAGATAAAAGTCTTAGTACATTATCTTTCTTGGGAGATAGAAATTACTCAATAATAATTCATGCCTCACTTAAGATAGCATCTAAAATATAATAATTCTAGTTGGTGATCTAAATGGAGCTAGAAAACACACTAGCAATTCATGCATTTTTTTTATTTCTTGAAAAGGACTAGAAAACGAATCCGGGATTTAATTTGATTGGTTCATTTTTTACAATAAGAGATGGCATCCGATAAATCTCGAATCCTAACATTTGCAACTCTTCCGACAAAGAAATACTCTGGACAAATGACATTCAATGCATTGCTAGCTGCCTTTAAGTTTTCTCTATCTCCATAATTTATTTTTGGGTTATTTTTTCAGTGGGGTTTAAATCCAAGGTGGATACAAGTTCAATTTTTGGAACAAACAGGAGGATCACGGTGGAAGAAATGGGGAAAAAGTTAGAACAGTACAATAAGGATGCTGCGCTTGTGAAAATATCCGAACAGTACAAAAAGGAGCAGGTATAGTAGCTTTCTAGCTCTTTACAATGATATCATGAGAGAGTTCTTTTTAAAAATGAAAAAATGATATAAATTACATAAATCATGAACTTTGATCATGGTTTAGTACAATTGATTCATGGCGTTAACTTCTTTAGTCGAAGATTTGAATCTCAACATCCATAACTTCTCTATTTTTGGATTGGGGTATTTTTTTTTATAAAATAATACAAAATTATCCATGAAAGGATTTTTTGTTAGAGACAATAGATTGTATATGTGTTTGTGTGTGTATGTGAACTTATTTTCTGAAGTTTACTCATGATTCTGGTCACAGCAACTAGGTCATTAAAGTTATGAGTTATGACTGTGAGACACCATGCCTTATGGTGTATTCTCAAATGGAGCTCAATTCGAAATTCAAACCTTGAAGTTTGTTTGAGTTTTGTTTTCAAAGTTTGAGTTCGATTCAAAATAAAAATCGAAATGCTCGAACTTGCTCGATTAAGCTCGTTTATCAAGTAAAAAAGCAGCTTGATTCTAATACTAGACTTCAAGCTCAAATATTTGTTCTCAAGTTCAAACTACTAGTTAAAAATTAAAAGTTTTAATTAGGCTATTAGGATACTCGAATTCAGCTCACTCAGGTTACTTGAGCTTGACTCTACAATGACCCAACCAAATTTGAATCTTTTCTTCAAGTTGAACTTGAGTAATTTACATCCATAGCCCTAACCGTATTTCATCTAGTAATGAACAATAAGTACTGATAGAAAATAAGCAGGCACTCCATCCATTGACATCTAAAGGAACATGGTGGCCTTCCTTGAACTGAACTGCAAAACTGAATCACAATTATGCCATATATGATTAGTATGATTCAAATAAGCTGCTAATTCTTGTTTGTTAAAATGTTTAATGTAGTATACATGGCTTGTTTATGATCAAATTACTGACATTATCTTGAGTTTCTTTCTCCCAGATAGAATTCCAGGTAAAGATTTTAGCAGGTTATCCATTAAAGGATGTTGCTGCAAGAGCTGTGAAAAGTTTTGGTGCTACATGGTTGGTACTCGACAGGTATGTGTTTGATTGCTGCTAATGAACTCAGAAAATGAGCAATGGATAGTATGGATTCACGTATTCGTGGATATTTGATATGCTTTCTTGCATATTGTTATAATATTTGGGTACTATAATTACTATTTAAAGTAGATTCAAAGTTGATGTGGATAGTAATCCTCGTATTTTCATTATCTGAATTTGCTTACTTTTGTGGATAATTTAGATAAACAATTTTATTGTACTTTTCAAAATTTTCATTTATTTTATACTCAAATCTGGATAATAATACTTATCAAAAAAATTATTTAACTTTTTTTTCTTATTATATTAAGATTTTTGGCGGATTTGGATTTAAAAAATAATACTTAGATTTAATATTAATAATAAACAGACTCAGATTTTAAGTAATTATGCAGATCCAAAATTGAATATTACAAAAATGCAAATATCCTATCAGTTTTTATCCCTGATTTTAACATTGTACATCGTAAATATGTGTAATCTTTGAGATAGGCATATGAAGAATGACCAGAGGTACTTTGTAGAGAACCTGTCATGTAATATAGTAAGGTTGAAGAAAGATTGCAATGCTGAAGAATTAAGAGGACCAAATGTAAAGGATAATTTCAAACTGCCGCAATGTCACATACCGTATGCCGAAATGATTCCGGCGATTGGCCCCCAAAGACTGCATTCTCCTCAAAGTAAGTTATTTGGAATGCAATGTAAAACATACTATGTTCATGTCAAGAAATCATGTCATTTGTTGTTGCAGATCGTGAAGGTGAAAGCATTGGAGAGCATCAATCGCATAGTAATAGGAAATCCATCTCGCGTTCATCTTCAGCTTCAAGTATTTCTGGTAACAGAGCACCGTTTTTGAGTTATAATGAACCAAAGTCCTCATCCTCATCCATGTATGTCCATGATGAAGCATATGGTACAACTACAGGACCAGAAACAGGGGGAGAACATTCCCCGCTATCCATCAACGAAAGTGGAGACCAGAAAGACTTGCAGAGTCCAGATGAAAATCCAAAGCAACATAACCACAATGATGATTGGATGGGGGGAAATCCGGGGGATCAAGTATTCAAAAACTCCCTTTGCTTGATATGCAAAAATCGAAGGCCGAAGATCGGATGGATGAGAGACTTCACTTACGCAGAGCTCCAAGCTGCTACTGAAGGGTTCAATGCTAAAAACTTCCTATCGGAAGGCGGATTTGGATCCGTCTATAGGGGAGAGATCAATGGAATGAAGATTGCAGTAAAGCAACACAAGTACAATGCAAGTCTCCAAGGTGAGAAAGAATTCAAGTCTGAAGTTCACGTGCTTCGGACAGCGAGACATGAGAACTTGGTCATGCTGGTTGGTTCTTGCTCTGAAGGAAACCACAGGCTACTTGTCTATGAATATGTCTGCAATCGTTCACTTGACCTTCATTTATCAAGTAAGGATTCATTCAAGACAACCCTTTGGTTTTTTACTCTGTTTTTGTGCAATGAAATATCTAATCGATGTATGCATGTATGTATTTCGTTTCTTGCTAAATTGATTGCAGAGCACTCAAGAAGACCTCTTAGTTGGCAAAAGAGGGTGAAGATAGCACTGGGAACTGCTAAGGGCTTGAAATATTTGCATGACAACAACATCATCCATCGAGACATGAGACCGAACAACATCCTTGTAACCCACGAATTCGAACCATTGGTAATGATCAAACTACATTTATACATGTATATATGTACGTTTTCTGCAAGTACATTCATTCTTTTACCTCAACTCACCAAAGTTCATACCCGGTTCACTATATCAGCTAGGAGATTTTGGCTTGGCAAGAACTCAACATGAAGACTCAGATAAGTCATCGGAGACAATGACAAGAGTTGTCGGAACTTTAGGATACTTGGCACCAGAATACGCTGAATGTGGCAAAGTGTCAACCAAGACAGATGTTTATTCTTTTGGAGTTGTGCTGTTGCAGCTAATCACTGGAATGAAGACCACAGACAAAAGACTTGGAGGGAAAAGCCTTGTTGGATGGGTAAAACTCTTGATATCTGAATAAATTATTAACTATATGAAAGATATATACTCGTATCTGAAACTAACCAGGATCCGGATAATGAAAACTATGGCCACCTATCACATAGCTAAGTTGTGCAGTGACTTAAATAACTCTAGCAGCTGAAGTGTAACACCAAGAAAATGAGTAACACATAGAAAGGTCAGAAAGATCTTCCATTATTGAAGTTTTCTATCTTCTTGCAGGCAAGACCACTACTGAAAGACAGGAACTACCCGGATTTAATTGACCAAAGGATCCTCGATAAGCATGATGTTCATCAACTCTTTTGGATGGTTCGAGTAGCCGAGAAGTGTCTCACCAAGGATCCTCAGAAGAGATTATCAATGGATAAGGTAAGTTTTGAAGAAATGTTCCAAATCAAGATTCAATGCTACAATAACTGAGCAACGTCGATTATGATTTACATACTCATAGCACTTCAGATATCGATATCCCCCTAAACCCAAACTTCTCCTTTGCATGGATTCCATTCATGGACCATATTTAGCATCCATGTTGCTGATAAACTTAGTTATCAATCATGATATGACACCCTGTATGTTAGTGACAAACTAGACACTATAGCAGTTAAAAAGTAGTACCCTCAAGCAAATGAAGAGTCAGAGCAACATAGGTCACAACTAAGTAGCACTAACAGATTAAACTTTATTATCCTCTTTGAACATAGATCAGAATAGCTAAAACCACATTAAACAGATTACTACTATTAAGCAATAACTATTGCAGGTTGTTTTTGCTTTAAACTACATAACGGATTGCGGCAACTTCTGTGGCATTGAAGATTTCTCACCTGCACAATCAGACACTGTAAGCCAGGACTCATATGATTCAGTGTCACAATCTCCCTTTGAAGATGATTCAGTCTTCACCATAGAAACTACATCTGCAAATAGCCTTAGTCTGTTTAATGAAAGGCTTCCACCATCACCACCAATTTCGAGCAAATCGAGTGCTTCCACCCTTTTCTGTGAATCTGCATCTAGCAGTGGGAGCAATCATGAAAGATATCTATGATGATGGTCCAATGTTTTAACCCTGTGATGGTCGATGCTTGTTGATCAACTTCTGGTCAATCAGTTTATCTTGAATTGGATTCATGTCGAGTTCCATAAAGGATTTGGGAAGTTTGATAAGCAATACTGCACCATGCAACGAAAATTCATCATGTTCTTAGATGATGTTTGAATGATCACTGTCAATTAGGACCCCCTTTTTTTCATGGTTATCAAGTAGGAAACATGGAATCAAATCATATCAAATTAATCATTCTCAATGGATATCTATTAACCATCTTCATCAGGGATAGCTTTTAACTAAGTTAACATGATTGCAAAGTTATATCTGCTTGAACCTTTTTTTTTTTTGAATAAATATCTGCTTGAACTTTGAATGTGACAGTAGTCTTCTCTTGAATAGTTGATCTACAAATCCATAACCCAGTGAACATTTTGTCCTACCAAACACAATGTAATTTGACTTGAATGTGGGTGTCGGATACAAATACATGTATTATTTTTATTATTGTAACGTACAGTATATTTATATAAATTTTGATATGATTAATAATTTATGTATAATAAACTTTAATATATTCACATAATAGTAGTTTTTTTATTACTCAAATTATATCATATTTTATGTATTCATTACTTTTTTTCTTTTTTATTTGCATATTATATTTTTAGGGATATAATTGAATGGAAATAAACTCAGGTTTTAAAAACATTGAAGCTCAACACAATATAAAACATTGATTTATTCATAGACATTCATAATGTTTATGCTTGAGCTCAAGTTTGAACTTGAATTGAAATTTTTTTTACTATTAATTAAAAATAAAAATAAAACAACTCAATAGCTATTTAAATAAAATATTAACATATTTAAATTATATTCTTCAAATAATTCTATGGTCTCAAATTATCAAATATAATTTTTATTTAAGCTTAATTAATATCAACTAATGTCCTATTCATTTTACTTTCTCTAAGCTTAATTAAATTCTCCTCTCGAACTTAACTTTATTTGCCTCGAATTTTTTTTTAAATCTTTGAATTTGTCAACTTTTCCCAACTTGACTCAATAACAAAAAATTTATATTATAACACACCTACTATGTGGGTGAAAACATTTACGTAATAAATTTATTAAATATTGATATAAAGCCTAAATATTAATTTGGTTGAAATGGTAAAGTTGAGATAGTAAAATTTTAAGGGGTCTTGGGTTCAAACCTCGTTAAATGTATATAATTTTCTAGATTTATTAAAATATAAAAACACATAAATATCTCCAAATAATAATCGTCTCTTAGTAAAATAAATGGGTTTTGGTAAATTCACAACTAAGTTGAAACCTAATTCATGAGTGACACCATCTCAATCAATGGCATTATCCATAGTAAGAAGTATAGATATATAAATATAAATATTTTTATTTTTTAATATCAAGTGAATAGTGAACTTTGCATTTTCGGGCTAGGCTGAACCAAAAATGATCTTCGACAAAGAGAAAAGGTCCAGTTTCAAGTCATCTACTAAGGAATTTTTTAACATTGATTCACCATTAAGAAATTAATCTGTTTGCCAGCTTGAAAGTAGGAAGTTGCCACTTTACATGTTGGTATTTTATTGAATTACGGTTCCTTAAATGATAAAAGAGAACTGTGGAAATAAAATGCTTACAGTTGTCAAAGTTGTTCACGAATATAGGCCATTGATCTCAACATCGAACCCAAAGTATCTTTTGACACTTGGAACTTTACTTCTTTCTCCCCAGAAGTTGTCTTTGTATCTTGGAGCTGAGAAATTCAAATAAACAAGCAATAAGTCCAAAAATTCGATTTTTCTTTCATCAGGGATAGGGGAAGGGATTGTCCAAGTTTGAACCTGGGACATTAACAAGAACTCAAGCAATGCAAGTCATTTGTCACTACACTAATAGCTAGTTGGCCTATTTAGACTTTAACTAAAACAAAAGATAAGAACTTAAAAGCAAGAAGCAGCAGCGTAAATCTTACTCCTAAATTTATCACATCAATGCAACTATGGTTCAATGTAATGCTAATCACATGATGTTTATCGTTTGAAGTTACTTTCAATGAACATGGGCAAAATCATAAAAGTATTGCTAACCAAGGTTTGAAAAACTGGACCAAAAGTTAAACAAGTCAGACTTTCAGTTCTTCCAATTAATTCAAATGGTTAGGCTGGCCGGTTTGATCAAAACCCTTTTTAATATTTATTTTTACTGTTAGATAAATATTAAATGTTGTTTGTAATTAATAAAAAACGTATTTAGCTTAATGGTATGATCTTTAATATAAAATTAATACATTAAAAGTTCAAATCTTATTGGTTAAGTGACAAAGTAGGAAAGTAGTTATGAATGATAACCATTTGATTGACAAAAATTTCATCCTCACTCTTTTTCATCCTTAGTACTAAGCAAAGCCTTAAGGAAGCAGGAAATATCCATAGTCTGGGAAAAAAAAATAAAACAAAACAAAACTAGTTCGAGTATTAAGTCAACTTAAACTTATTTTACACCAAAGACCATTACATGCTTAGTGTTTATTAGGTTTATTTTCATTGTTACTGTTCACCTAAAGAAGTAATGCCCAAAAGTTGGGAATTTGGTTCTCGGGAAAAAGCAAAATCCAATCATCAAATTTCCCTTAAATAATACCTTAAATTGCAATTACCTTTGGTTGAAAATTGAAAAAGAGGAACAATTTTTAAGGACTCTATAAAATAAAAGTTGGAATTATAGATTAAAATGTCAAAGGACAGTTCACTAATTAGTATGCTAAAAGGGTGTTTGTCTTTCCCTGTTCAGATATTCAGCATACCATGCTCTCTATAACTTGACGAAATATTGAATATCATGATAAACTCGTTAAATAAGATATGTTAACTAGTCAGCTTAGCTGAAAATATTTGTGACGTAATAGCATCTAATATCATTATCCTAACACTAAGGTAATTCATATAATAGAAAATCATCACCAAAAACCAACTCCTTAGAAATTTAAAAAGAAAAAAAAAAAAACTAGGATATAAATGGATATAAGTTCAACATTTCAAACCTTCAAATTTATGGCAGCAACCCTATTGACTGGTGTTGAGAGCTGTTGACTGATGTAAGCCATTGATCGCAACATAGGCTCCAGAGTTACCTTTGTGAGCCTAAATTGCACTTCAGCCTCTCCCAAAGGGTTCTTGCTATAGTCATGCAGCTGCAACAGAGGTGAAAGAAGATTATACCAATTGAAAACAGTCAACTCAAGTATGATTACACGATGCTTGCTTTGACAATTTGGAACATGACTGAAAATCTGAGAAAGTGAATAGTCATTTCGGAAGCACCACAAAGAGTATAGAAGGATTTCTGTCCATTAGACTAACTATGATAAGTTAGCTTTTAATTCTACCAGTTGCCAGAGCATCTAATATTAGATAACTTTCATCTTGAATATATAAAGAGAAACTTAAAAGAAACAAATAAGAACAAGATAGGAAATGAGAGTATATGCCAACATACCTTCAAGTTTATAACAGCTACTTTACAAGCTTCTACTTCTTTTTTATTTTCTATAACCCAAGTCATGGACTTAAAACAAGAGAGAACCACCTGCATCCAACAGAAATAGAACTCTCACGTATTTTCACTAACAAAAACGTTGGTTAATGCTGAATACAACAAAAATCCAAGACACGTGTGTATGAGTTGGTGACATACATATATGATGTATATTAATAAAATAGATATAAACTTCTTCCAAACATACCGTGCTATCAAGGTGATCAGTTTCACGATCAATAGATACAGGGGCCATGCTAGGTTGATTCAAGTCAGTAAGTGGAGCTCCACTATCAATAAGATTAGAGGTGATACTACATCTTGCCATGGCCATAAAGATGGGACCATTTCTGAGACCGGAGAAGTGGTTTTTTTGCTACCATCTTCATGACTATTTCCATTAATATAAGATCTAGGTGGGGTGACTTTAGCTACATCCTTCTTTATAAATGCAACCTTTTTTACAGCATCTCTAAGAGCATTGATTGCTGCGCTATATGTCTCAGGGACAACAGAACCTTCTTCTGCCAATTTGAAGGCTTCCTGACATAGGATATTGAAACGGGCAGTTAGAGTCTCAACACCTTGAGGATCAGCATTTTTCTCATCCAATCCAACCCAAGATTTGGCACTCTTGGTCCACCGCCTTAAAATGTAATGGGATGGAAGGGTAAGAACATTTGTCACTGTGAACACTGTCAATATATGTCTACATAGAATACCAGAATATTCAAACATCTGACATGTACAACTAGCTTTCATCTCAGAAACATTCAGCATGACAAAGTATGCCTTATCATCATGTTCATATTTTGCAACCCTGTATTTACTGACAATGCCATCTCCCTCAATCTTGTTTGCTGTATACACAAAAGTTTCAACTAGTTCCTCCTGAAACTTTGAGAAAACTTTCTTCGTGTAGAGGTTTGCTGCCTGCTGTTCCATAGGTGATGGTGTTTTTAGTACCGGTGTGGTGCAGATTGTGTCACAATCTGCTTCTATTTCCTTCTCTAGAGAACGTTCCAAAGCCCTTTCATACTGTTTTAAAAAAAGTGGTATAGTTGTCTGCTGATTTATGTACCCATCAAAAAAGGAGCTAACCCCTTGGTTAGAAGAAAGAATAGCAAAGAAAGTACCACGAAAATAAACTGGAGCCCACTGTTTACGAGCGTTATATACTGCCAGAAGCCACTCATTTTTCTGGAGGTTGTACTTATCAAGGAGAGTGGTCCACGATGATTCAAAATCCTCAATCGTCTCTGAAAAGTTTATGCAGCCATAGATCTCACCATATAAAGAAGGATGGGCTAGGTAGATATGTGCCAACCTTTCTTGTCCTTCCCTCAAGATGTGCCACTTGCAAATGCAGTGGCGAGTTTCAGGAAAGACCTGAGAAACTGCTGCTTGTATTGCTCTGTCTTGGTCTGTGGTGATGGAAACGGGACATCGATTGTTCATTGCAGATAACCACGTCCTGAATAGCCAAGTAAAGGAAGACTCAGATTCATCCAGAAGTAATGCACAACCAAACAACACCATCTGGCCATGATGATTTATGCCTGTGAAAGGAGCAAACGGAATCTGATACTGATTTGGTCAATACATTGTGTCAAAAATAACTGCATCTCCAAAGTGATTGTAAGCTGCCCTTGATCTTGCATCGGCCCAGAAAACATTAGTCATTCGATTATCATCATCAAGCTGTATTGCATAATAAAAGCCCGGGTTTTCAGCCTGCAACTTCTTGAAATAGTTCAGCAGATTTTGAGCATCTTTCCCCAGTGTTCTCCTTTGGCTAGGAAGTCCAACATAGCCTACAGACCCCATATTCCTTACAAGGTGATTAGGGTCGACACAGGAGGTATTCCCAACCCTAGTGGCTTCACAAGAAACATGATTTCCATCCACCAAAGCCCAAACGTCAGTAGCGGCATCAGATGTTTCGGGAACATTTTTAGTGACTCCAGCAAAATGCCTACGAGGTCTAAGGTAATGAACCTTACTAGGATTAACCATCGAATGATTATGATCCTCCACAAACTTTGTAGCAACCCACTTCTTTCCATCCTTTCTCTCGATCCTAAACATTGCATTACAACTTTCAACATTTTTCCTCTTTAAAACCTCCCTTGAACATGCGAAATCCCATGTTACAATTGGCCCATCGAGCTTAGTACGAGTAAACTGACCAACATGGGTACTAAACCCTAACCGCCTAGCATATCCATCGTAAAATGTCCTGCCTGCATCCTCCGACTCAAATTCCATCCCCACACATGGCTTACCTCCGGCACCTCCATCATCATTCGGATTAACAACCACATCTATTCCAGTTAAATTTTCTATTAAATTCCCACTACTACCACCACCCTTACCAGACTCAATATTTACTCCCCGGACATTATCCCCTTTTCCCCCTCCCACATCCATGTTTTCATCTCATACAACATGCAATTCAGCATTTTTTCTTTCTACTGAACCAGGGTTAAACCCTCCTCCATTCAGTCAATGTAACTGTTTAAATGCATGGTTATCAATTACAAGCTCACTCAATGCAATTCCCATCCAAATCATTCTTTAAAAACAAAAAACTAGTAATTCAATTCTACAAAAGAACTGATGGAAGCACCAATGAAGTGCAACTGAGCAGGCTAAGACAGAGAAATGAACTGAAAATGCGGGAGGGAAACCAAAAGGACTATAAAATTGAGATGTAAGAGGGAAATTAAAAATTGAGTTATCTTTGATCAAAAGAAATGGGTTATAAAATTAAATGTCCATTTCGGGCAAGAAACTTACAGTTGCATTTTTGTAAGAAAATGGAGAAAAGGAGGGGCCTCTGCTCTGCTTTGTTCTTCAATGTTTGTGTCTCAGTGAATAAGCTTCTTTTCTATTGATGGCGAAAACTTTCGCTCGATGCTTGGGTCGAAGCAATGTTAATTTTTTTTGGCTAACCCTAGAAATTGGGGAAAATCGGTACTAACTCCTAAATATTTTTTTAACTTCAAAAAATTTTGCCCTTTAAAAAACTTTACCTCGTACGCGGAAAAAATTTGTTCAATAAATAAAAGTTTACTTATTAAGTATTATAATACTTAGATATAAAATAAATAATACTGAGTAAAAAAATGGTAAACTATTAAAATAGTCACTTTTATTTGTTTATGTTATATTTTAGTCATTTATGTTTGAAATGTTATGTTTTAATTACTTACATTATCGTGTTATAACATTTTAGTCACCGTGTTGTTAATTACAGTGTAACGGTAAGCTGACATGGCACGTTAAAGAAATGACCCTTACTAATCTACAAGCTCGCTTCACTCGAAAAATTAAATTGTTCAAAAAAATAAAAGTATAAAGACTAGTTTTAACAAATGTAAAACATAGAAAACCTATGTTAAAAGAAATGGAGAAGGAATGAAAACAGAGGGGGAAACAGAAAAGAATGAAAAATAAAGGAAAAGAAAAGAAAAGTTAAAAGAACATAAAAGGTAAAAAAATTTGCTTTAAACGGAAAAATATGGAGACCAATTGTATAAAATAACTTAAAATTTTTGTTTGAAATGATGATTTAATGTGTCACGTCAGTTTACCATTACACTGTTAGCAGTAATTAACCGCTCAGTGACTAAAACGTAACATTTCAAACATATATAACTAAAATGTAATTGAGATATACAAAAGTAACTATTTTGATAGTTTAACCTAAAAAATAAAACTTCTTTAAAATAAATAAAAAAAATTCTTTTTTTAAAAACAAGTGATGTGAAATTAAAATTAGTATATTACTTATTTTTATAAAATAGAATGAATTTTTTTTGTTTTATTTTGGAGAGATATTATTTTTTACAAGAGTTTTTTATTCATATTTCTAGTTTCAAAGTTCCAGGATGGGTTTGAATGGGCAGTGGGGTGTAATGCGGTGCGTTTAGCTTACTTTTTGTCTCATGCTACAGTATCTAGTATCATCGCCACCATTGTTTTTAAACTAACCGCAGGTAGACGCATAGCTCATCCAACCCACCTTAAATTTGTACAACCATAATTTATTTGATATCTATTTATTGAGTAAAAGTACCATGAAGGCTCTTATACACTATTTTTTTGTTAAATTTCTGTTAAAAGATTCATCTAATTCTGCTGTCAAAATCTGGTCCTTTTTTGCTAACAAAGAAAAGGCCATAATGGCCAGAATTCAAATTAACTTGCATCCAAAAATTATATAGTCGTGGATATCACCAGGATAATCCATATCAAAATTCAAATCACAACAATTTTTAAGTAACCAATTACAAAGGAAATCAACCACTTTATTACAGCATCAATCGGGCCAATTTACCAATAAAAGCTTAATTTTTTATAAATTTACCGAAATGGGCCCGGTATTTTATTATTTACCGGAATGGGCCATTTTTCGGCAAATCGCATCCACGTCAGCGCGATGTCAGGGGACGTGCCAGGAAATCGCGGCCACGTCAGCTCGTTTTGCTGATGTGGCAACAAATCGCTTTTACGAGGGGGCGATTTGTTGCCACGTCAGCAAAGCGCGCTGACGTGGCCGCGATTTCCTGGCGTAGCGCGTTATGGGGGACGCGATTTGCCCATTTCCCCATTTTTAAGTTAAGGTTTTAAGGTTTCTAAATTAAGAGTTATGGTTTTTAAGTTAAGGGTTTAGGGTTTTAAAGTTAAATGTTTAAGGTTTTTAATTTAAGGGTTAGGGTTTTAAGTTAATTATTAGGGGTTTTAAGTTAAGGGTTTAGGTTTTTTAAGTTAAAGGTTTAAGGTTATTAATTTAAGGGTTAGGGTTTTTAAGTTAAGGGTTAGGGTTTTTAAGTTAGGGGTTTATGGTTTTCAATTTAAGGTTTAGGATTTTCAATTAAGGGTTATAGTTTTTATGTTAAGGGTTTAGGGTTTGAAGTTAAGGTTTTAGGGTTTTGAATTTAAGGTTTAGGGTTTTAAGTTAAATGTTAGGGTTTTAAGTTAAAGGTTTAAGGTTTTTAAGTTAATGTTTTAGGGTTTTAAAGTTAAAGGTTAGGGTTATGAAGTTAATGGTTTAGGGATTTTAAGTTAAAGGTTTAAGGTTTTTAATTTAAGGGTTATGGGTTTTAAGTTAAATGTTAGGGTTTTAAGGTTTTTAATTTAAGGTTTAGGGTTTTAAGTTAAGGGTTATAATTTTTATGTTAAGGGTTTAGGGATTTTAAGTTAAGGTTTAGGGTTTAAAACTAAATGTTAGTATTTTTAAGTTAAGGGTTTAGGGTTTTTAAGTTAAGGTTTTAGGGTTTTAAGTTAAAGGTTAGGATTTTTAAGTTAAGGTTTTAGGGTTTTAAGTTAAGGTTTTAGGGTTTTAAGTTAAGGTTTTAGGGTTTTAAGTTAAGGGTTACTATTTTTAAGTTAAGGGTTTAGTGTTTTAAGTTAAAGGTTTATGGTTTTTAAGTTAAGGGTTAGGGTTTTTAAGTTAAGGTTTTAGTTTTTTTAATTTAAGGTTTAAGGTTTTTAAGTTAAGGGTTAGGGTTTTTAAGTTAAGGGTTTAGGGTTTAGGGTTTAAGGTTTTTAAGTTTAGGGTTAGGGTTTTAAGTTAAGGGTTAGGGTTTTAAGTTAAGGTTGAGAGTTTTTAAATTAAGGGTTAGGGTTTTAAGTTAAGGTTTTAGGGTTTTAAGTTAAGGGTTATGGTTTTTAAGTTAAGGGTTTAGAGTTTTTAAGTTAAAGGTTTAATGTTTTCAATTTAAGGGTTAGGGTTTTTAAGTTAAGGGTTATGGTTTTTATGTTAAGGGTTTAAGGTTTTTAAGTTAAGGTTTTAGGGTTTTTAATTTTAGGTTTATGGTTTTAAGTTAAGGGTTAAGGTTTTTAAGTTAAGGATTTAGGGTTTTTAAGTTAAGGTTTTAGGGTTTTTAAGTTAAGGGTTTAGGATTTTTAAGTTAAAGGTTTATGGATTTTAACTCAAAGGTTTGGGTTTTAAGTTAAGGGTTTAGGGTTTTAATTTAAGGTTTAGAGTTTTAAGTTAAGGGTTAGGGTTTTTAAGTTAAAGGTTGAACATTTTTAAGTTAAGGTTTAGGGTTTTTAAGTTAAGGGTTAGTGTTTTTAAGTTAAGAGTTTAGAGTTTTTAAGTTAAATGTTTAAGGTTTTTAATTTAAGGGTTTAGGTTTTTAAGTTAAGGGTTTGGTTTTTTAAGTTAAGGGTTTAAGGTTTTTAAGTTAAGGTTTTAAGTGTTTTAAGTTAAGGTTTAAGGTTTTTTAATTTAAGGCTTATGGTTTTTAAGTTAAGTGTTAGGGTTTTAAGTTAAGGGTTTAGGGTTTTAAGTTAATGTTTTAGGGGTTTTAAGTTAAGGGTTTGGGTTTTTAAGTTAACAATTTAGGGTTTTAAGTTAAAGGTTAAAGGTTTTTAATTTAAGGGTTAGTGTTTTTAAGTTAATGGTTAGGGTTTTTAAGTTAGGGTTTTATGGTTTTTAATTAAGGTTTAGGGTTTCAATTAAAGGTTATAGTTTTTATGTTAAGGGTTTAAGGTTTTTAAGTTAAGGTTTTAAGGTTTTTAATTTAAGGTTTATGGTTTAAAGTTAAATGTTAAGGTTTTTAAGTTAAGGGTTTAGGGTTTTTATATTAAGTTTTTAGGGTTTTTAAGTTAAGGGTAAGGGTTTTGAAGTTAATGGTTTAGGCTTTTTATGTTATATGTTTAAGGTTTTTAATTTTGAGGGTTATAGTTTTTAAGTTAAGGGTTAGGGTTTTTATGTTAGGGTTTTAGGGTTTTTAAGTTAAGGTTTAGGGTTTTAAGTTAAGGGTTATGGTTTTTATGTCAAGGGTTTAGGGTTTTTAAGTTAGGGTTTTAAGGGTTTTAAGTTAAGAGTTTAGGGTTTTTAAGTTAATGGTTTGAGGTTTTTAATTTAAGGGTTAGGGTTTTTAAGTTAAGGGTTAGGGTTTTAAGTTAAGGGTTTAAGGTTTTTAAGTTAAGGTTTGAGGTTTTTAATTTAAGGTTTATGGTTTTTAATTTAAGGCTTAGGGTTTTAAGTTAAGAGTTTAGGGTTTTTAAGTTAATGTTTTATGGGTTTTAAGTTAAGGGTTTGGTTTTTTAAGTTAAGGGTTTAGGGTTTTTAAGTTAAGGGTTAAGGTTTTTATGTTAGGGTTTTAGTGTTTTTAATTTAAGGTTTAGGGTTTTTAATTAAGGGTTATAGTTTTTATGTTAAGGGTTTATGGTTTTTAAGCTAAGGTTTTATGGTTTTTAAGTTAAGGGCGAGGGTTTTGCGGTCAATGGTTTAAGGTTTTATGTTATAGGTTCAAGGTTCTTAATTTAGGGGTTAGGGTTTTTAAGTTAAGGTTTAAGGTTTTAAGTTAGGGTTTTATGGTTTTTAATTTAAAGTTTAGGGTTTTAAGTTAAAGGTTAGGGTTTTTATGTTAAGGTTTTAGGGTTTTAAGTTAAGGGCTAGTGTTTTTAAGTTAAGGATTTAGGGTTTTTAAGTTAAATGTTTAAGGTTTTTAATTTAGGGTTTGGGGTTTTTAGTTAAGGGTTAGGGTTTTAAGTTAAGGTTTTAGTTTTTTTTAATTTAAGGTTTGGGGTTTTTAGTTAAGAGTTAGGGTTTTTAAGTTAAGGGTTTAGGGTTTTTAAGTTAAATGTTGAAGGTTTTTAATTAAAGGGTTAGGGTTTTTAAGTTAAGGGTTTAATGTTTTAAAGTTAAGGTTTTAGGGGTTTTAAGTTAAGGGTTTATGGTTTTAAGTTATGGGTTTAGGGTTTTTAATTTAAGGCTTAGGGTTTTTAATTTAAGGGTAAGGGTTTTTAAGTTAAGGGTAAGGGTTTTTAAGTTAAGGGTTTATGGTTTTTAATTTAAGGGTTAGGGTTTCTAAGTTTAGGTTTAGGGGTTTTAGGTTAAGGGTTTATGGTTTTTAAGTTAAGGGTTAGGGTTTTAAGTTAAGGGTTAAGATTTTTAAGTTAAGGGTTGGGGTTTTAAGTTAAAGGTTAGGGTTTTTAAGTTATGGTTTAAGGTTTTTAAGTTAAGGGTTTTAGGTTTTTAAGTCAAAGGTTTAAGGTTTTTAATTTAAGGGTTAGGGTTTTTAAGTTAATGGTTAGGGTTTTTAAGTTAAGGATTTAGGGTTTTTTAATTTTAGGTTTAGGGTTTTCAATTAAAGGTTATAGTTTTTATGTTAAGGGTTTAGGGGTTTTAAGTTAAGGTTTTAAGGTTTTAAATTTAAGGTTTAAGGTTTAAAGTTAAATGTTAGGGCTTTTAAGTTAAGGGTTTACAGTTTTTAAGTTAAGGGTTAGGGTTATGAAGTTAATGGCTTAACGTTTTTAAGTTTAAGGTTTAAGGTTTTTAATTTAGGGGTTAGGGGTTTTAAGTTAAGTGTTAGGGTTTTTAATTTAGGGTTTTAGGATTTTTAATTTAAGGTTTAAGGTTTTAAGTTGAGGGTTATGGTTTTTATGTTAAGGGTTTAGGGTTTTAAGTTAAGGTTTTATGGTTTTTAATTTAAGGTTTAGGGTTTAAAATTAAATGTTAGTGCTTTTAAGTTAAGGGTTTAGGGGTTTTAAGTTAAGGTTTTATGGTTTTTAAGTTAAGAGTTAAGATTTATAAGTTAAGGGTTTATGGTTTTTATGTTAAGGGTTAGAGTTTTAGGGTTTAATTTAAGTTAATGGTTTAGGGTTTTTAATTTAAGGGTTAGGGTTTTTAAGTTATGATTTAAGGTTTTTAAGTTAAGGGTTTATGGTTTTTAAGTTAAGGGTTAGGGTTTTTATGTTAAGGGTTAGGGTTTTAAGTTAATGGTTAGGATTTTTAAGTTAATGTTTAGGGTTTTTAAGTTAGGGGTTAGGGTTTTTAAGTTAAGGTTTTACGGTTTCTAAGTTAAGGGTTATGGTTTTTAAGTTAAGGGTTTAGGGTTTTTAAGTTAAAGGTTTAAGGTTTTTAATTTAAGTTAAGTGTTAAGGTTTTTAAGTTAAGGGTTTATGGTTTTTAAGTTGAAGGTTTAAGGTTTTTAATTTAAGGGTTAGGGTTTAGGGTTTAGGGTTTAAGGCTTTTAATTTAAGGGATACAATTTTTAAGTGAAGGGTCAAGGTTTTTAATTTAAGGTTTTAAGGTTTTTAAGTTAAGGTTTAGAGTTTTTAAATTAAGGGTTTAAGGTTTTTAAGTTAAGTATTTTGGGTTTTTAAGTTTAGGGTTTAGTGTTTTTAAGTTTAGGGTTAAGGTTTTTAAGTTAAGGGTTAGGGTTTTAAGTTAAAGGTTAAGGTTTTTAAGTTTTGGGTTTAAGGTTTAGGATTTAGGGTTTAAGGTTTTTAAGTTAAATGTTAAAGGTTTTTAATTAAAGGGTTAGGGTTTTTAAGTTAAGGGTTTAGGGTTTTAAGTTAAGGTTTTAGGGTTTTTATGTTAAAGGTTATGGTTTTTAAGTTATGGGTTTAGGGTTTTTAATTTATGGCTTAGGGTTTTTAATTTAAGGGTAAGTGTTTTTAAGTTAATGGTTTAGGGTTTTTAAGTTAGTAGTTTAGGGTTTGTAATTTAAGGGTTAGGGTTTTTAAATTTAGGTTTAGGGTTTTAAGTTAAGTGTTAGGGTTTTTAAGTTAAGGGTTGTGGTTTTTATGTGAAGGGTTTAGGGTTTTTAATTTGAGGTTTAGTGTTTTTATGTTAAGGGTTAGTGTTTTTAAGTTAAGGTTTTAGGGTTTTTAAGTTAAGAGTTAGGATTTTTAAGTTAAGGTTTTAGGGTTTTTAAGTTAAGGGTTTAGGGTGTTTAAGTTAAAGGTTTTTAAGTTAAGGTTTTTAAGTTAAGGGTTAGGGTTTAGGGTTTAGGGTTTAAGGTTTTTGAGTTAAGGTTTTAGGTTTTTTAATTTAAGGTTTAGGGTTTTAAGTTAAGAGTTAGGGTTTTTAAGTTAAGGTTTTAGGGTTTTTAAGTTAAAGGTTAGTTTTTTTAAGTTAAGGATTTAGGGTTTTTAACTTTAAGGTTTAAGGTTTTTAATTTAAGGGTTAGGGTTTTGAAGTTAAGGTTTAGGGTTTTTAAGTTATGGGTTTAGTGTTTTTAAGTTAAGGTTTTAGGTTTTTTAATCTAAGGTTTAGGGTTTTAAGTTAAGGATTAGGGGTTTTAAGTTAAGGGTTTAGAGGTTTTAAGTTAAGAATTTAGGGTTTTTAAGTTAAAGGTTAGGTTTTTAAATTAATGATTTAGGGTTTTAAGTTAAAGGTTTATGGTTTTTAATTTAAGGGTTATGGTTTTTAAGTTAAGTGTTTAGGGTTTTTAATTTAACGTTTAGGGTTTTTAATTTAAGGCTTAGGGTTTTTAATTTAAGGTTTAGGGTTTTTAAGTTAAGGCTTAGGGTTTTAATTTAAGGGTTTAGAGTTTTTAATTTAAGGTTTAAGTTTTTTAATTTAAGGGTTAGGGTTAGGGTTTTTTTGTTAAGGGTTTAAGGTTTGTCAATTAAATTATATATTTAATTATAATTTATAAATTTTTAATAAGTTAAGGGTTTAGGAATTTTAAGTAATAACTCAAAAAATTTCTATTTTATTACATCAAAAAATATCAAAATATTCAAAATATTTGTACAAATATATTTAAATACAAAAATTAATGTCTGTGCCCGCGAGATTCAGTGCCACATGGCGGTCGTCGACGGTTACGCGCTGGATTCCTCCTTTGTCCAGCTTCTGGGGGCGGTTGTGGTTCTTCCGGCGAGGATTCTAGTTCTTCCAGTAGGGCATTTGGTTGTCGGAGTTGGGACGATGAGCCACCTTGATAGAATTGTGAATGTGGAGGTGTTTGCATCACCAACGGCGACGGTGTTTGAAACCCATACGGTGGTGGGGATTGGTAAAAGAAGAGCTCCCCGACGGCCTCTCTTGCGATCCCTCGTGCGTCGCTGGCCTATACATCGGCGGTCCACTCGACGGAATAGGAAATGGAGCTAAACCGGGCCATTGGCTCCAACCTACCATAGGACTCGGAAAAGGAAACATATAAGGGTTAGGATACATAAAATGGCTAGGAAACGCACTTGGCATCATTTAAAAAGGCGGTTGCGTGGGTATCATCAGTTGAATTGCTGGGTCGGGTGACTGTGTCTGTGCTCTTGCTGGCCCTGGTGATTCTATGGGCGCTGATGATGGGCTGGGCAAATTTCTGGGCATAGTTGATGGGCCTGCGTCGTCGTCCCTTCTTCTTGGATTTAAAGGGCCACGTCGTTCCCTTTGGTTACGTAATTGCCACTGCCTCTCCTCTGGCGATAGTAAATACGGCTTGCCATGGATCCTAAACAATGGCATGTACTCCGCCACGTACGCTAACTCCGGAACGATGATCGGTTCCCTATTAGGTATATAAGCATACCGATCTTCCCACATTTCGATGAACTCGGACCTGAATCTTGTCCAATCAGTATTCAATTACCGAAGGTCGATTTTGTAGTGATCGTCAAACACCTCAGGTTCCACGGGAATCGGTTGTCTATATCCAAATTGCCGTAACACCCTGTCTGACTGGTGCATCTCCACGGCCGCGTAGTTGATCAACGCGACTTTCACGTGCGAAGCGTTCGAATTGTGTAAGAACTCTTCCGGAATTACTGTCCGAATTGCCGGATCCTCGTATGGTGTCCATTGAAACTATATGAACATGATAGAAATATTAGTTATATACATAATACTAAATACTAAATATTAAATACTAAATACTAAATACCAATCGACTAGCGAATGATGGAAATATTAATTTTATTTAATACTTACATGTGCTTCCGACTGTTGGTCTAATAGAAGGCATATATCTTCAAGAGAGGTAGGTAATCGAGCATGACTTGCCGGATGGTTCCACCTAATTAAATAATTTTTTAGCATACTTTTATTTTTAAAAATCTACATAATAATTATAAAATCTAATATAAAATTTACCTCGTTATGAGTGGGAATGTATATGGGTGGTCCACTCGAGGACGTAGAAATGGAAAGCGAAACCGTGCGCATGACTGCAGTAGTGACAGGCAACCTCCGATTTTTGCTCTATTCGGTCGCGTTGCTCCGCACATCTCCCGATATAACGTTGCCAAGACAGCAGACCCCCAACTCAATTCACCAACTGCTCTAAAATCAATGAGTTTCAGCAACCATCTTAGATGTACGCGGCTCCGTGACAAGTCGGGCATCAGATAACCTCCAATTAATTGAAGAATGTATGCCCGAGCATATCAGATTCTTTCAATTTCAGTTGAATCTTCATCTGGATCAGGGAATGTGTCACGTAACCAGCCCATCTCGATCTTACCTCCGTCCATTTTCTTCGGAATAGCGCCCAAAAGCTTGTAGCACACCGCTCTCTAATCGCTAAATTGGGCAGACCCGGTGACTGGGTACCCGTCCACCGGCAATCCCAATTGCAGACTGACATCTTCTAGAGTGATAGTGCACTCTCCACATGGAAGATGGAATGTATGCATCTCGGGTCTCCACCTCTCGATCAACGCATTGATTAGTTTTGGGTCCACCCTGCATCCCCGGCCTACCGTCGCCACATGCCAAAAACCCACTTCCCGCAGGTAGTTCTCTACCAACGGTGATGGAGGACCATGCATATTCCGGATATTGCATTCCAATACCCGATTTACAGACTTTTATAACAAATAATAAATTAATAATTATTTAAAAATGCATAAATAAAAAATTCTTAAATAATATTTAAAAATTAAATTTAACGCTTACCATTTTCATTTGTTCCACCGATATGTGATGCTTATCAAGACGAGTCAATTCTCCGGCCATTGCTGAAATCGTACAAATTTTTACAGTTTAAAAAAATTTTAAAATTTTTTTTTATAAATTATTTAAAAAATGGATTTAAGATTAAGAGGAACTTAAGAGCAAATTGAGAGGAAATTGAGAGGAAATTTGAGAGGGGATTAGTTTGTGAAAAAAAAAGGGTGAGGGTATTTATAGTTTTTTTTTGGACCGTTGTACTGTTCACGCGCGGGGGAAATCTCGGCCACGTCAGCGCGCTTTGCTGACGTGGCAACAAATCGCCCCCTCGTGGACGCGATTTCCTGGCACGTCCCCTGACATCGCGCTGACGTGGACGCGATTTGCGGAAAAAGGCCCATTTCGGTAAATAATAAAATACCGGGCCCATTTCGGTAATTTTTAAAAAATAGGCTTTTTTTGATAAATTTCCCCATCAATCGACCCCTCTAATGTCAAATACACTGAAGGAAACACACATGTCCTAAATCTCCTTAATCCAGTGCCCAACAACCGTGAGATCGTCACGAACATTTTAGACTTTATTAACGACACTTGCGCAGTCTATCTCAAAATTAACTTTGGAGAGGTTGAGGCTTTGGACAAGACTAATACATTCAATCAGTGCATCCAATTCAGCCCACTTTGAATTAATGACTTTATTTAAGAATACATCTGCCTCTTAAAAAGAAACCATCCGAGTCTCTAGTAATAATGCCCAATCCTGTCCCCATTTTATTCACAGTAGCTTCGACATTTATTTTGAAAAAACCCTCCATCGATTTCTCCCACTTACGTACACGGGGGGGAGGGGGACGAGGAAGAATAGGGTGAGTAGACAAATTGTGGACGCGAAAATCATCACTAAGCTGGCAAGCTCTATCCCAAACAATACGGGCTTCTTCCGTTTTTCCCTTAAAGAAAATTATTGCGAGAATTCCATATGTTCCACAAAACAACTAAGAGATCCACAAAAAGCTTTTTTATCCAAGCTGCGCATGGAATCCTCCAGCCAGTCAATGCAGGAGTTAAAATGTTTCCTCAACAGCCTATTATCAAGTCCCTCAACAACCAGGATTTCACGAGCTTTTGGACAGCCTCTCAAAGCATGGAGCACAGTTTCATTCTCAACATTACAACGAGGACACCTGTAGCCGACATTTCATTTAATAGACGAAATTTTCACATTTCTGGGAATAATGTCATGCACTATTCTCTAGGAAAAAACACGAATTTTTGAAAGAATATTAAGTTTCCAGATTATTCTCTAGTAGAGACGATGAGGCCCAAATCCAATATCCTTGAGCAATAGCCAATAGTAAGAAAATTTTGTAGAGTAAATCCCGTGAGGGTTATGGAACCAGACCCGGTAGTCATCAGAGCCATCCGGAAGAAAAGGAATGGGATTTTTACTAAAATAATACAAAAGAAATAAAAAATACCAAAATAATATACAAAAAAATTATTTACCAAAATAATACAAAAAAAAGGCTGAATGAGGGTAATGGAAAGGCGGCACCAAAGGTGCCTTTCCGATAGGCGGCACATGACTAAAATGTAATGATATGCAGTTTCAAGGACCTGACATGCAAATTTATCATTTTGAATTTTGAAAGTGAATTGGTGCCACCTATGGGTGTGGCGGCACTAAAGTTGAAACGTGGCTAATTGTCTTCTAAGCCCTCCTTATTTATTATTTTCTTTTTATTCCCCTTCAACTCACTTTTTTATTTAATAAACAAGCCCTCAACCTATTTTTGTAGTTAAATAAGCTCTTAATCTATGATTTTTACTCATAAAAGCCCTTTTTTATTATTAAAGTAAATATATTTTACCTAAAGTAAAGCTATTTAAAAAAGTATAAACTAATTCGCATTTTATGTATTATTTTGGTAATTTGATGAGAATAGTTTATTAAATAAAAAAATTTACTAAATTTATCAAAGGCTTATAGCTATAATAGTCCGTTAAGAAAAAACCAAAAAAAGTTACTAAGCCCCTTGACTTAATTTGAACCTAGTTGATCCCTTATCATTAACCTGAAAAATTAATTAAGCTCTTACATTAATAATTTTCACATTTTGTTACATTAACTATTAAAATCAATTAACGGACCAATTAGATGACGAAATATGACAGGCTGTGATTTAATCTTTCATATCTCCGATAAAAACCATAAAAATATCTATCTATAATATATATAAAAGCACGAGTCTTAAAAAAACTTTTGAACTGACAAAAATATCCTTTATTGTTAATTATATTACTAAACTACATTAGAATAATAATTTAGTAATATTATTATATAATAATAAAAAAGTAAGATTAATTAAAATAATAATATATTAATGTGAAATTAATTAATTTGGTCATATATTATAAAGGCTCTTAAAAAAAACATAATATATTATTAATTAATAAAACTATAAATCTATAAAATCATTGAATATAATTGGATGAATTTAAAATAATAAGAATTCAAGTTTTTTAATTAAATAAAAATATTTTTTCTATATAAATACTCGTTATAAATTTAAAAATAATTATAATTTAATAGAAGTTGTGAGAATTATATATTTCAAAATAATTATAATTTAAACTGCAATTATTATTAAAAATATTGTGCTAATTTTAAAATAGAATTTTTATTTAAATAGAACTCTAAGAATAAAATAAAGGAAAAAGACAAAAAAAATTGTGATAATTATAATTATAATTTATTGTTATTAGTTAAAAAATTTGACGATGCTACTTTTATTAAAGTAAAATAGAGTTGTTACTTAATTAGAATTCTAAGTATCTTAATTATCACTTAACTAATATTAGATTTAATTAAAAAAATTAATAGAAATACAAGGCATACTTTATTGAAAAACCAAAAGTAATAATAAAACTTATCACCATAAATGTAACCCAAATAGAAAAATAAATTATAATTATAAACTATTCTCATCAAATTTAGTAATTTTTTTATTTTTTAAATAGAAAAAATACGAATTAGTTTATACTTTTTTAAATAGCTTTAGTACTTTAGGTAAAATATATTTACTTTAATAATAAAAAAAGGGCTTTTATGAGTAAAAATCATAGATTAATAGCTTATTTAACTACAAAAATAGGTTGATGGCTTGTTTATTAAATAAAAAAGTGAGTTGAAGGGGAATAAAAAGAAAATAATAAATAAGGAGGGCTTAGAAAGCAATTAGCCACGTTTCAACTTTAGTGCCGCGCGGCACCAATTCACTTTCAAAATTTAAAATAGTAAATTTGCATGTCAGGTCCTTGAAACTGCATATCATTACATTTTAGTCCTGTGTCGCCTATGAAAAATGCACCATCGGTGCCGCCTATCGGAAAGGCACCTTCGGTGCCGCCTTTCCATTACCCTCCTTCAGCCTTTTTTTTTGTATTATTTTGATAAATAATTTTTTTGTATATTATTTTGGTATTTTTTTTATTTCTTTTGTATTATTTTAGTAAAAATCCCGAAAAGGAATTTTACAAAAAGTCACCCACATGGTCACTATATAACTCACGAACACGAATCCCATTCCAATATTTTTTATCGAGGAGCCATAGATCACAAACCAAAGTTTTCGAAATAGATGTACCTAGAAAGCGCAATACCTCATCGTCTACTCCCTCGAAGCCCCATTTATCTGTACTAATACTTGTACCACGACCATTACCAATTCTCATGCCAAAGCCCTTGTTCAATGTTTTTGTTGCAGTCAAAATACTAAACCATGTAAAAGAGAGCTTATCACACTACTTTAGATAATAATAATAAAAAGGTCACCATCCGGAAAATACTTTGAACAAAGGACCTTAAAGCACAAGGTATCCTTATTTGTGAGGAGCCTCCAAACTTGATGGCCCAGCAGAGCCAAGTTAAAAAGCCTCATATCTCTAAAACTGATACCTTTCATCCCTTCCAGAAAGCATAGTTTTTCCCAGGCCATCATAGCCTACCCTCAGCCCTTTTCCTTGCTGGCCCACCACCACCATCTGCGCATGATGGAATTAATTTCATCTAGCGTTCCCCTAGGAGAAAGAAAAATAGAGAAAGCATAAGTTGGTAATGATTGTAAAAACGATCAATGATATGTTTAAAGGCTCCCTTATTCTTTTTTCCAACAAGTAAAGGCAGCCCAAGATAATGATCCAGGGATGCAACAACCCTCATCCCTAAGTTATCTCCAGAATTCTACTGGTGGTTTCTAGTCGTATTAGGGCTAAATCAAACCATGGATTTAAGGTGATTAATTTTTTGCCACGAAGCTCCTTCAAAAAGCTTGAGAATCTCCAAGACCGTATCGATCTCCTTACCTTTAATTCTAAAAAAAAGTACAGCATCATCGGCAAAAAAAAAAGATAGTTAATTCTCAGACCATGGTGGCTTGCTCTAATGCCCCGAACATTACCATCAACCTGAGCATCACATAACAACCTAGAAAAGGCTTTCATACAAAAAAGAAACAGGTAAGGAGATAATGGGTCTCCCTGACGTAAACCACGTTCCGGCACGAAAACATTAGTAAGAGACATATTTCATTTAATAGCATATTTAACAGAACGGACACAGCTCATAATCATTGTGATCCATCTATCCGCGAATCCCATTTTATGCATCACAGATTCGAGGAAGTCCACTCGACCCTGTCATAAGCTTTGCACATATTGAGCTTATTAACTAAACCTCTATTCAGCCATTCTTAGAACTTTGGAAGTAGTGCATAAGTTCATAAGCAATAAGGAAATTAGCGTGAATCATTCGCCCCGGGACAAACGGGCTTTGATTTTAGCTAATGCAATAATGAAACACCGTTTTCAGCCTGTTAACCAGAACTTTAGAGATAATCTTAAAAAGAACCCGACAGAGACTAATAAGGCGAAAATTCGATATCTTATTGGGCTCTTGATTCTTAGGGATTAGCACAATCACAGTGTCATTCACCACACCAATATATTGTTTCCCATTAAAGAAATCATGGCAGAAACGAAGGACATCCCTTCCAACAGTATCCCAATTTTCCCGGAAGAAGGGCCCAAATAACCCATCAATACCAGGAGCTTTTCGAGGATCCATCTAGGAATCAGCCTCCATAATTTCTTTATCCGTCACTTGACCCATAAGAGAGGCATTCATCTTCGAAGAAATATACCTTTGAATATGGCTCAAATCCCGATCATCAAGAGTGGCATTAGACCGAAAGAGGTTTTGAAAATAATTCTGAGTAACCCTGCACACATTAGCCGTGCCTTTTACCCACTAACCATCCGAAACAAAAATACCCTCAATACGATTTTTTTATCCTACTTGTGGCCTGAGCATGAAAAAAGCGAGTGTTACGATCCCCATCTTTAAGCCAAGAAATATGAGAATGTTGGGCCCAATATGATTCTTCTTCAGCATTCAAGTGGCCCAATTATTTTTTGTAGCTTTTGAGCAGACCAATATTCGCGCCTAGTTAGACCCATCCATAATTCTATTAATTTTCTCAATCAACCGATTCATGCATCCTTTTCTTCTTTTGAACCTAGAAAACTACCAACGGCCCAAATTTAGACGAATTTGATTGCATACTGGAAAAGAAGTTTAGGGTCCTTTAACTCATTTTTGAGTTTACAACCCATAGAATCGAACAAGAAAGTATCATGGTCCGAGCTGCTTTGCCTGACAACATTAGCAGATAGGAACGACATCATTTTCAAACAACCAACCGAGGCCACAAATCTGTCAAGTCTCTCCCTCACAAACCCAGGTTCCTCCCTGTTATTGGACTACGTAAACCAGCCCTTATCCGATTTTATATCCACTAAGCTTAAGTCATCAAAAATAGAACAGAAATCTTCTATACGGGAATCGGGTAGTTTTCTTCTTCCCCCGATTTTTCAGCATTATTTAATATAGCGTTAAAATCCCCACAAATAATCCACTCTCCTTGAACCAGATCACCCAATTTCCTCAAAAGCTCCCACAAACAGTCCTTACAATTTAACTCAGCGAAATCGTAAAAACCAATAAAATGGAAATCATCCATCCCATCTCAAAATCCTCCTCTTTCCATAAAATCGTCAAGCCCTCACGACACCCCTTGCAGCAACCACAAAGTAGCTATCTATATGATATCTGCTTCTTATACGCTCTATCTCATTTGATCTAACTTTTGTCTCACACAAGAACACAATATTTGGATTTGTCACAACAAGAAGTTGTTTAAGGTCGCGAACTGTCGCGGGGTTTCCAATCCTATGATAGTTCCAACATAGGACCTTCATGCTGCTCGCCAGCTACCGCCTTAGAAGGTGAAACACCATCTAGCAATTTTCTCTTGACCAAGCGAACTAGGCTCTCTTCATCACCCTCTGCCCCACATCATTTACCTTTCTTCCTCTTGATTCTCATTTTATTCATTCCCTCCTTAGCATTCATCCTCGACCTCTTCTCAGTTAACGACCCAGAGTCCAAACCCTCCTCACTCATTCTACTTTTGCCCTTTCCCCGTTGTGTGACTGTATCTCCCTCCTCATTTCTTCCTTCTTCCGTAATATTAATATTGCTTGATAAGCCAGGTCTACCCAAGAATTCCACTCCATTTCTCCAGTTACCAACATTCAAACCCTTAATATTGCTTGATCGATGCTGTAATAAAGTGGTTGATTCCCTTAATATTGCTTGATCAATGCTGTAATAAAGTGGTTGATTCCTTTGTAATTGGTCACTTAAAAAATGATATGATTTGAATTTTGATATGGATTATCCTGGTGATATCCTTGACCATGTAATTGTTTTATCGGCCACGCCAGTTTTAACAATACAACTTGATGAATTTTTTAATAGAAAGAATCAATTTTTTTACCCATTTTTTGAATAGAGGAGGTAAATTGTAATTTGACTTGTAATATAGAGGCTTCTCTAATACTTGTAATATGTAAGTAATAAATAAAAATTTTTTATCATGTTATTTCACTAATAACCAAACGAGAAATTGATAAATTTTATAGTGACAGCAAATAGAATGTTGACAGATGTCCTTAAAAAATTAAAAGTATTAGAGTTTTTTATTTCACATGCACAATAATTTTGGAAAAATTAATGTCTAGATTTAAATGATTTTTTTATTTCACATCCACTAATAATAATATAAACATATATTTTTTTAAATGTAGCAAGCATCATTTGAAAATAAAAAATATAAATTTATAAATATATATATAAATTCAAGAGAAAATTCTAATAATGTAATAAAATATCAAAAATGATAAAATTCTAAAATACAAATATTTAAAAATCATTTTTATATATTATTATTTTTTGAAATTATAAAAAATAATATAAAATTGTTAGAAATACACATTCATAATAAATTTAAATAAATCTAGACAATCATTTGTCCATGTTGATTTTGAACGTATGTTTCTAATAATTTTATATTATTTCTAATTTCAATAAATAATAACATAAAATTATTTTTATAAAAAATATTATATGTGGCAAGAATTATTTGAAATTAAATTTTAAAAAATCTTTTAAAATATATAAATTTATACAAAAATGAATTATATATAGAAATGAAAATTTTCTAAAACATCTTGATTTTAAAAAAATCATTTTTATATTATTAGTTTTTAAAATTATTAAAAATACACTTTCAAAATGAACCTAGACATTTTGTTGTCTAGATTTAAATGAATTTGGACACAGTTTGTCTTGGTTCATCGTGCACATAAGATCAAAAAGTAAAATTACTAAAAATTCTATTTTTTTAAATATTTTTTATGTTTTGAACATGTGTCAACATTCTATTGGTTGTCAGCATAAAAAGTAATGCAATCAGTCGGATACCTAAAAAAAGTACCAGCTTAGTTAAAGATTCCTAAGTTCAGTATCAGTTAGGTCAAAATAATATCTAAACACCAACTAGTTACATGTCGCCAAATCCAGGGGCTAAAATATACATTAACCTATTTACAAAGTAAAATACATTACAAAATATTGGGACTTGAACCTAGACTTTAACTTTATCATTTCAATTAAAATTTCATTTCATTCTTATATAAAATTTTAATTAATATATTTTTAAATGTTCTTTCACCGAGATAAATATAATGACTTTGCTTCTCATGTTGTCATAATAAAAATTTTAATACCAAATTACAATTTGAAATAATATTTGATGCACTGTTGATACATAAATTCTATGCATCATCAATGAACTACATCAAGTCACCTTATCAATGAGCAAATGAGAAAAAAATATCGGAGGACTTAAGCATTAATTTTGATTGAACTAAACATTAAGTTCTAATGATGCTGGAATGGCAAATTGCGTAGTAGTCTATGTGTACTTTATGTTGACATGACACTAATTGTCTTATATTCTACGCCAACAAATAATTTAAAATTTATAAAAATAAAAAAATTAAAATTATAAAAGGTTCATAAAAATTCAAAAATATTATCATGAGAGTATGCGTGGATTGCCATGTAGGCTGCATTTTTCGAAAATTTAACATTTTAGACAGTATTTCCGTTAAAAAAAATCAATTCGGTTCTTTTTAAAAGGTGGATGGTCAAATTTAACTCTTTCAAGAAACTTGAGGTCAAATTTAGCTAAAAAAGAACAAGGGTTTAATTGAAAAGAGATATAAATGTTAAAGACTAAACTTAGTATTTGCCTTTTTTACGTCAAATTTATACGACTTATTAAAAGAAGTTTAATAAATTTTGAATTGAAAATAAATTGTTTCCTTTTTAATCTTTTTGGGGTGCACAACTTCTTGCGTGCGTCAATGCTACCCATCCACGCCACTGTTATGAAATGGGAAGCACCTAGCGTAACATCTCATACTTGCCCCGGTCACTAGGTCTGAGCTACGTGATATTATATTCATTCCCTAACCAACAATTTATACATAATATCAAGTTCATTACATCATTACAACATGTTATATAGTCAATGCTAAAGCTAAATCGAGTTTACGAAAGCTCTTTTGATAATTCGAGGTCAAATGATGATCAATTTGTAAGGTGTACAAAACTTTCGAGTTGGAGTCTCGACGTCAGGGTACCATGTCGCAAACTCAAACAAATAATAAGTATCGTCGCGACATCAGAGGGTTTGTGATCGCGATGTCACTCACTGTCGATTTCACATCATAACGTTGAGAGCATGTCTTCACAACGTCGCCCACTACTTTGACAAAATCCATTAAACATCAACCTAATTTCCAGCCAAATCAACACATTTCATTTCCAACATATCTCATATACTTATTTCCATGATTTAGCATCATATGAACATATTCTTTACACAATTCATCAATTCAAACCAAACATCAAATACATGTAACAATTTCCACATTTCAACCATTTAAACCATTGCCACATACATGATATTAACAATATTTCATAAACTTTATGTTTCAAAATGTCATTTACCAATGTAATAGCTCAAATGACTATACACATTATAAGACTAACTCAACTTTAGGTACATGCCATACTTCAAAACGTAAAGAAACTATACAAACATCACTAAGTTGAGGGTTGCCGATTGGATGTTGGATTACTTTTCGGGACTTCAAGATCTACCAAAACTTACGCATAAAAATAAACAAACTATATGTTGGGCAATAAAGCTTAATGATACTTTCATGATTCAAGTCATATAGACAAAATAGTAATGTGATGAATACAATCAAGGCATGCTTAGGTTTCAAACATTTTACTTTCACCTATTCAGGTCATATGAACCATTTCATATACTATCACAATTAGCAATCAATAACACATATCATACTTGTCACACCCGAAATCTTTAAACCTAGAAAATTAGGGATAATTTAGGGGTTAAATTGAAATATAACTTAAGTTAGCAGTTTCTATTGGAAAATCAAGAAAAGATAGCAAAGAAATTGGACAAGGTTGAGATTTGATTCTGGTTCAGTTGAATTTGAACTAATGGATACTTTAATGAGGGACAAAATGGATGAATGATTATCATACGGTGGGAGACCGTGCATGATGAATTATAAATGACTATTTTAATAACCCAATGACTTAAATAAAAACTTTCGAATATTTAATAACCATTTTATAACTTTTTAAAGTTAAGTGACCAAATTTTAAACTTACTAATAGTTTAATAAACTTAATTGCAATTTACTCTTATTTTATCTCAGAAAATTTTGAAAGCTTGAGCTCGACTCAATTAACACCTCTCATTATCAGTAGCCTACTGGTCATTCCTCCGACGCTGCACTTCTACGGTGGACTTCTAACATATCGATTCTCTATTCCCCTTTGGTAAATTCTCCTTTTTATTTTCTAGGTTTTTCTTTGCGTGTTAGATTGTCTAATATTCGCAGAGACTGGCATCAATTAAGTCTTATTTCCTATCATTCCAGGTTGATTCGCTGCTATCAGTTGCAATGGTGGCGGCGACAGTTGGCCTGAGAGGCTTATCTTTATGTACCTTATCGCTTCCCATCCTCCGTAGTGCGAAGATTAAGCTACCCATTCACTCATTTCCAACGAGTCGAAGCCTAAAACCTCTGTTTTCCCCTTATAATCCTACCATTCTCAGGGGTTTTCCCTCGTTTTGTGCGTCTCCGGACGTCAACGTGGAGGCCACCGCCACAGCTCCGCCGGCTACGGAGGCGGAAAATTCTCAGTCGGCGGACGATATAAAGAATGCAGCCAACCTGCTCGACATAAGGGTTGGCCGAATAATCAAAGCGTGGAGACATGAAGAAGCCTATTCTCTATACGTGGAAGAAGTGGATGTAGGCGAGCCTGAACCCAGAATCATCTGCAGCGGGCTTGTTAAATACATGCCTTTAGATCTTCTTCAGGATGCGAAAGTGGTTGTTCTTGCTAATCTGAAGCCGAGGAACATGCGAGGTGTGAAGTCTTGTGGAATGCTAATGGCTGCTTCCGATGCGTCGCATGAGACTGTTGAGCTTCTTATGCCCCCCGACGGTACAATTCCCGGCGAGAGAATATGGTTTGGGACTGAAGACGATAAAGATAGCCAACCTGAACCTGCTACACCCAACCAGGTATCACCTGCTTCACTTCAATCCTTCTTGAAACTTTGACATACAGTGCCATATATTATAGATTGATAGATGGATAGATGTTGAACTAAGTTGTTTAGTTTGTTATCCAGTAAGTATGCTTCTTCTTTATATATATATATATTTAGAATATCCATTCGCTCTCAACTCTTGAAGAATCATAATCTCCTGAATTACCCTTTTAGTAATTGAGGGGTCAAACGTGAGTCAAGTAGGCAGTAGCGTCCGTTCATGCATCCTGATATTGAATTTGTTTGGTTTGGTAGTAATTAGGGTATGAATCACACATCGATGTTCAGAAGATACTCAGGTTTGGCTTAGAAAAGATTCAAATTTGGTACAGTGATTGTTCTCTTGAGCAGGCCAATTTCAAGTATGCTAATGCTTGACTTGAGTAGTTCATAAACATAATTGAGCTTTAAAAAGAATAGAGAGTTTTAACATATTTAATTAGTTTTGAAAAACTCAAGTTGGACTTGAATTTGACATTGGGATTGAGCGTAAATAATCAAATTTGAAGTTGAGCATGAGACTCTTAACTTAGTCTTTATTAGGTAAAAGTAAACGAGCTTTAATTGATAGAGCTAGAGCAGTTTGATTTTGATTTTGATTTTGATTTTGAATGCTTGATCAAGCTTAGCTTTGAACATCAAATTTTGAGTTGAGCTCAAACTTCGTTCATCTTGTGCTCAACTCTGTCCAATTACATCCCTAGTAGTAGTAGCTGCAGAGAAAGTCATGGTTGAAGTTGTTGTAGGCATATTGCTAATTCTATAGGACCTTTTTTACATAACCTAGTCCCAATCTGAAAATAGGAGAAAGCTAAAAGATTTGATGCTTCCAATGAGAGTATCGAGTTCATTTGACCATACCATTCATTCTGCAACTGCCTATGTTGCTTCGGCTTTTATTTTTCTTTTGAAGTAATCTTGTTTGATACTTATATCCAACTCATAGGCATGGGGATTTAACTTCCAAGGTTCCTCCAAAATACGTGAAAAAACATAGAAAATTTGATCATATTTATGTTGGACACATATTCCTCCATATAATGTTTTCTAATTACTACTGTTCTGAATTTGTGCAGGTTCAAAAGAAAAAGATTTGGGAATCGGTGCAGCCTCATCTTAAAACTGATGCTTCATGTACTGCAATGCTTGGGGAGTACTTGATGCGGACATCTGCAGGTGTAGTGGTCTGCAAGTCTCTGAAGAATGCCAATATTTCCTGATTACACCCGATGCCAAGTATAGCTTCTTCCCTTGTTTATCTCAAATACAATCTGAAAATGTTTTAGCTTTTGAGGATTGGTGAAACATTTGTTGAACTTATAAGTTAAGATTTTGTCAGTTTTTTTTCAATTTTCTGTGCCATTGTTTCATGTTTACTATGATTAACTTATTCTTTCATGTTATGTTACTTGGATTTGAGCGTGAATATCATATATGGGTATGTATCCGAATGGGTATGATTAGGTTTATATAGCATTTTTCATTCATTTGGAGGATACTAGAGATTATATATTTCATACCCATGTATTAGACACAAATACCAAATATGAATACTCAAAACAAATAATATAATAGAAGCGTTGGAGCAGCATAGCTTTTATGTTTGCTAATGAAGTATTTGGGATTTCATGTCAGGTGGATTTCATTTAGGTTAAAATATGCCATTGGTTCTTGTGCTCTTCACAAATTTAGAATTTAGTCAATGTGCTTTTGTTCTCAGGAATTTAGTCTTTGTACTTTTCAGATTTTAAAATTCAGGTTAAATTGTTAACATTATTAATTCTTTTTGTTAAATTTATTGGTGTGACATTTTGAAATAAATAAATAAAGTTACTTGGTAACAATGTAACTAAAAAATATTGTTCTAATGAACTTGAATTTAAGAAAATTATTTTAAAAGTATTAACAATTAGACTTGAATTTTGAAATTATAAAAGTAGAGGAACTAAATTCTTAGGAATAAAAGCACATGAATTAAATTCTAAATTTACGAAAAGTACATAAACTTACTACATATTTTAACCTTTCATTTATATGTACATGATTGTCCATAATATATAATCTATTTAAAAATATTTTAGGAATAAAAGTATATAAACTAAATTCTAGATTTATGAAAGCTACATAAATTTACTACATATTTTAACCTTTTATTTATATTTGTTCATGCTTGTCCATAATCTATAGCCTATATCGTTAATTTATTTAAAAACACGAGTTAAGAAAAACTTTTAAACTAATTAAAATAGATAATAGTCTTTATTTTTCATCATTGACATCTAAAAATAATAATTTAATATAGAATTCTTTTCTAAATGAATATTATACAATATTTTTAAACAACATCAACATGTGATAATTTTATGACTCTAAAATAGAGTTATAATTTGAATAAAAGTCTAAAGATAAAATATAAAGGGATAAGTAGAGTAGTTTTGATAAGTAGATTGATTATATCTTTTAATTCATAGCTTTTAATATTATTTAATTAATGTTAGTTTTTTTTAACATTAATCTCATTATAGGATCTTATCATATCTGTTTTTTTGATACAATACTTATAACTGTTCATAGCCCCTCCCCAACCCTTAAGTAGGAGGATAATGCGTTTCAACGCACTTGAACCCACATCCTCCTCTTGCAGTGGCAACAATGTTGATATCAATCGAGCTAAGACTCAATCGGCATTAATGTTAGAGTTATATATCAAGTAGAATAAAAATTTAGTTCTATAAATATAGAGATATTCAATAAGGATTCCTTATTCGAGCCTTGATCCCCTTGCATATAACAAGTAACGAATCATCAAGAGTTATCTTATTGAATAGTGGCAAAGTTAGGGGCTGGCAGGGACTTTGATTCCTTTTAAAATAGAAAATTTACTATTTAGGCTTTTTATAATTTATAAAATTTTAAATTAGTAATGGTAAAATTATATTTTACCCTAAATAATAATTTAATTTAATTTTTTAAAAATTATAAAATTATAGAATATTAAAATAATAAAATTATATTTTTACACATTTTAGTAATCCCTTAATGCCGATATTGGCAAGCTAACAGTCTTTCTCGACTAGATAGGTAGGGGCGAGAGAGAAAAAGTTTTCAGACTCAAAATTAAATTATATAATTTAATTTTGAGTCTGAAAACTTTTTCTCTCTCGCCCCTACCTATCTAGTCGAGAAAGACTGTTAGCTTGCCAATATCGGCATTAAGGGATTACTAAAATAGTGGGCAAATCAGGAATAGTCACAAGGAAGTCATGTTCCTCAATTAACCAAGCGGAGGAAGTTTTAGAAGCAACTCAGCCACTTGAGTTTCTTTAACCCCAAAAAAGTAACTAATGGGGTTAAAAGTAGTGGCTAACAAGCCGTATTGTTCTAACACATTCGTATATGAGTATGACATATGATTACCAAAATATACGAAAAAAGAAAAAAGTATAATAATTTTTTGGTCCTTTTAACTTTATAAAAAAATATTTTAACTATTTATTTATTTTTTCACTTCTTTTAATTTTTAAATTACTCTAAAATGGATGAAAAAATTACCGTTTGTTAATTTTGTTAACTATACACATGAATGACATATCAACATTTAATTAATTTTTAATTTTAAAAAATAAATATTAATTTTTAATAATTTTAATGATTTTTAATTTAAAATTTAAAAAATTAATTAAATATTGACTTGTCATTCACGTGACAATCAATATATATGCTACACCAACAAAGTTAAAAAAACATTAATCTTTCTATCCATTTTGAAGTGATTTGATAAAAAATGCAAAGTTAAAACCTAAAAAAAAACCAAAAAAATTAAATGAAATATTAAAATAATTATTTATAAAGTTAAAGAATCAAATAAATTATTATACCTGTATTAAAAATGCACATATTTCATGTATGAATAATTTTTTATTTTATATAATATACAATAATTTATATTTTACTTAGTATGAAAGGTGTGGTTATTTATGTCAAAATAACTTTTAATGAAGATAAAAAAAGGTAGATTATCATTGTTAATGATAAAAATTAATGTTCTTATTTTATATGATCAATTTTCTAATTAAATTATATATTAATTTAGCATGTTGAATGATAATTAATATTTTCACTTTATGTGTTTTGGTTTTCTAATTTTAATTTTTTATTAATTAATTAATTTAATTAATTATCCAATTTTAAACTAAATTAACTGATAATTAAAATTTCAAATTAATGACGAAACTGGCATAAAAATCATTTCTAACAGAAGAGTTAATAGCGTTCGATTAGCTATTAATAGTGTGATATTGTGTAGCTTTTGCTCGAAAGAAGAAGTCATCTACACATAAAAGATGAGAAACAATAGGATTACTTCTGTAAATAGAAATACCATCAACATCTCTTCTACCTTTTGTTTAACAAACTAAGGAAGAAAGCTCCTTATCACATAAAATAAATAAGGTGGCACGTATTCGTAATTAACCAACTTAAAACGTACGAACGCCTATTGCATCAGAGATATAAGACCAAGATTTTCTTTTTAGGGATATGATTTTTAGAAATCAATTTCTTATTTTTTTGTGAATTTGATCTTTATTATTTTTTTAAGTAAAATTTAACTATTAATTTTTTAAAAATTAATTAACTTATTTTTAAATAGAAATATTAATTAAAATATTAATTTTTAAATAATGTTAGCGTGACAGTTCATATGCAGAGGCGAATCTAAAAAGGGTTAGCAGGTCCCTGGCCCTCTTAAAAAAGAAAAATGGATCCATTTTAACTATTTAAAATTTTTAAAAATTTAAATTAATAAAGATAAAATTACACTTTGACCCCCTTAAAAATAATAAAATTTTAATTTAATCCTTTAAAAATTATATTTTTAGTATCATAAAAATTACAATTTAATTTCGACCCTAAAAAAATTTTCTAGCTTCGCTCCTATCCATATGTGCTTCATTTGACATAACACTATTTTCCTTGTATGTGATGTCAATAATAATTTAATCAAAAAATAAAATAAAATAATTCAAAATTAGAAAATTTAGCATGAAATACACGTAGATTACAAGCTGTTTTGTTTAAAATTTTAACATTTTAATTAACATTTTAATTAAAAATAATCATATGACTCTTTTTAAAGATTGATTGTCAAAATCGACTTTTTTTAACTAAAAAAAATAAGGATCAAATTAATAAAAGATATAAACATTAAACACCAACTTTATCGTTATGCCATTTTCTTCTATTTAAGCTAGAAAATGCAAAAATCTAACCTCAAAAAGAACTACTTTCAGCAAGTACGCAAAACAATTCTAAGCATCTCAAAACACGCCACGTGTCTAATTTTCCACGTGGCGCTTCACATAAATCATTCCCTTACGCAGAAAAATCATAACTTCCTCAAACTCTCCCAACAACCTTCTCCGCCTCTTCTCTCCATTCCTTACAGAATTCAGATATTATCTTAATTAAACAAAAATATACGTAATTCTAATGAGGAGTATGTTATTCAGAATAGGGGTATCCTTATCCCTACTATCGTTATTCCTGTTTAAGTCCGAATCCGCCGTTTCTAGCATAGATCTAGGTTCTGAATGGCTGAAAATCGCCGTAGTCAATCTAAAACCCGGCCAAATTCCGATCACCATTGCCATCAACGAGATGTCCAAGAGAAAATCCCCCGCCTTAGTAGCATTCCAATCCGAAACTCGCTTACTCGCCGAAGAAGCTGCTGGAATCGTAGCTCGTTATCCCGACAAAGTGTTCTCCAATCTCCGAGACATGGTTGGAAAGCCCTACCGAGACGTCAAGCGTTTCGCGGATGCAATGTACCTTCCGTTTGATGTAGTGGAGGATTTTAGAGGTGCCGCGATGATTCGAGTTTCGGACGACGTTAGTTACTCGGTCGAGGAGTTGTTAGGGATGATTCTGAAGTACGCTGCGAATTTGGCGGAGTTTCATTCGAAAGCGATGGTTAAAGATATGGTGATATCGGTGCCGCCGTATTTTGGACAAGCGGAGAGGAAAGGGCTAATGACGGCGGCTGAATTGGCTGGAATAAACGTGATTTCGTTGATAAATGAGCATTCGGGGGCGGCATTGCAGTATGGGATCGATAAGGATTTCTCGAATGGTTCGAGGCATGTGATTTTTTATGATATGGGTTCGACTAATACTTATGCAGCTCTTGTTTATTTTTCTGCTTATAATGCTAAGGAGTTTGGGAAAACTGTTTCTGCCAATCAATTCCAGGTAAAAAAAACAACACTCTCATTGCATTTGTTTTTAACAAATTTGGAAACTGTTTGTAGTTTACATTTGCCATTTTCTAGTTATGTTACCTTGAAAAAATAATTATAGTTGTAGAGCATTGTTCTAGGGTAATATTGCCGCATCATGCTCTATCTTTGGGGTGTAACACTATTGTTCAGATCTTTGGGCTCACAATTTGTTGTCACACTATACCGCATTTGGCTATTGTTTCCTTGGCTATTAACGTTTAGCATTTTATCAGGTGAAGGATGTTAGATGGGACTCGGGACTTGGAGGACAGAACATGGAATTACGGCTAGTTGAGTACTTTGCAGATGAATTCAATAAGCAAGTTGGAAACGGGGTTGACGTGAGGAAGTATCCCAAGGCAATGGCTAAATTGAAGAAACAGGTTAAGCGTACAAAAGAAATTTTAAGTGCAAATACCGCAGCTCCAATATCTGTTGAATCTCTTCACGATGATCGGGACTTCAGGTATGTAGCCTTTGAATAATCTAATCTAGTTTTAGTACATGCTTCCAACACATCTATTCCTGTTATTGCGTATAGCTTTGTATATTTCTGTTCCATGAAAAATAATTCTTGAGGTGAAGTATGATTCTGTGATGTATCCGAGAAAGTTTATTCTGTGAAGCCTCATAGTTTCTGATTGCAAGTCTTTGTTCTTTGAGGTAGCTTAGGAATTTCTTTTATGAACCAAAGAGCTATCGGATATAGCTGAAACATTTTAAATGGCTATCTACCAGATTCATATTGTTACATATTCTTTTTAAAAATTAAATTTATGGTTGAACCCAAGCCTAGAGGTTAATGTTTTTCTGAAACTGTTGACTTGTCTTAGCTGGATGCAGGTTTAGCTGCAGCTATACTAACTTACCTGGGACCTCATTTGCCACTTGTTGCTTTAAATATTTTCTTCTAACTATTTTTTTCACGTATTCTATCTTGTTAAGGCCAAGATATCATGTAACAGTCTCTAGACAATTTAAGATAGACATTCTTTCTTTTATATTCCCCTATAGATTATTGGGGCATTCATCATTCCTTCAAAAGTATTATAGTTTCCTGTGGTGTTTGCTTAAATGATAAGGAAAAGACCTATTAGTTCTTTACAATTAAGAAGGGAAGAAAAGGAATAGAGTACTTGTGTTTTTGTATATCATCTTAATCCATTAGCTGTCTAGGACGCTAAGGATGGTGTAGTTATTTTTCCTTGTTCTCCCTGATTATTTTTCCCTTTAATCTCATCCAATCCTTAGATTTTTTATCGTTTAAAATTTTCTTATAAAATAAGTTATGGAGGTCAGCTGTGTCTATTTGTTGTGGCTGCTTTCAGATCTGAAGCTGAATAAAAAAGAGTAAATCAAAAGAAGAAAAATAAAATTTGAGCTAGAAGACAAACCTTAGGTGTCGTTTCATAAGGCTGAAATCACAAAACCACAGAGAAAATAAGCTGGGCAAATGTTTGGAATTTGTGGTAGTATGCGAGTGTAACACATGTTCTTGTGTGAAAATTATTTTGTTCTTCTTTTCTTCCTTCAGGAGTACGATAACTCGGGAGAAGTTTGAAGAGCTTTGTGGGGACCTTTGGGATAAATCTCTTATGCCTGTGAAAGAAGTGCTGAAGCATTCAGGTTTGCAAGCTGATGATATATATGCCGTGGAGTTGATTGGAGGTGCTACTAGAGTTCCAAAGTTGCAGGTTTGTACTACACTTTCTCCTAAATTTGCAGATATATACCAGTAAGCCATCGGGGCAGACTCAACTTGAACAAAATACCACAGGAAACCCAATACTTAGTAAATGTGGGATAACACCATTTAACACTTCCCCCCCCCCCCAGTGTAGCTCAACAAGGACCCTACACATGGACAACCTGACAAGGGGGTCAACCTTACATGGGGTAGGCAAGAAAAATTGAACTCTTATACCATGTCAAGCATCCATCCTAAAACCTAAGGCAATAGGTGGAGAGTTTCAACTTGAATATAAGACCACAGTAAATCTAATACTTAATGGATGTGGGATCACATCAATTTATATTTTCCTTGTGCTAGATAGGATTGTCGTAGTTGTACTATGGAATTGCAATGAATTTCTTCTTTCTGTTGACCTGGTTAGTTTAAGTATCATTCTCCGCATGTTGTTTTTGTAATGATAGTTTGCAAATACTAAAGCAAATATAATCTTGTAAATCTTGGTGAAAATTTTAAAGCAAATTCCTTGGACCTTTTTCTAGAATTATTTGCAGCTGGATGAAGTTTTCATGTCATGTTTGGGAAGCTTCTATTTCCATTAATATATTAATAGTATGTGGCATATTACATAATTCATGTTTGGTGGTGTTTCCAACATGAAATAAAAATATTTGAATGTTGCAACCTGCTACGCAGCTATCAAAATTTCTGTGGGTATAACTAGATATCTTACTTTTCTTAGATATTATTTTTCTTTACTCTGTGCATTTAAGATCTTGAAATATCTTCCTTAATAGACAGCTCGCCATTGTGATGTGCACTGAACAAGTACCAAAGGAAAGGAAAAAAAAGCATAAAGGAAAGAAACAAAAGCAACATGCATATTTGGTATAAATTTGGAGACCCTGCATCATAATAAGTTATACTTCTTTGCAGTGTGATTGAGTTAGTTATAAGAAAGATGAACTTGCCAAAATGATCTCTGCCATGTAATTTCCATAGATTGAAATATGTTTAGTTGATGAAAGACAAACTGAAGTAAACTCCCTCTTCCCTTAACAGGTTAAGCTCCTGGAATATTTTGGAAGGAAAGATCTGGACAAACATCTGGATGCTGATGAAGCTATTGTTCTTGGTGCAGCACTACATGCTGCAAATTTAAGTGACGGGATTAAGTTGAACCGTAAGCTGGGGATGGTTGATGGTTCCTCCTACAGTTTTTTCATGGAATTAGATGGGCCTGATCTTTCAAAAGATGGGGATACCAGGCTTTTACTTGTGCCAAGGATGAAAAAGCTTCCCAGCAAGGTAAAAAATAATATGTTGTTTGAACCCATATTGTAGAGTTGGAGATTTAAAAGCACCACTCATATTCTTTCTAGTTTTACTAATGGTATTGTCAAACTTTCCATTACAGATTTTCAAGTCCTTTAATCGCAGCAAAGATTTTGAATTGTTGCTTGCCTATGATAATGAAGGTCTTTTACCTCCTGGGCTTTCCTCCCCTGTGTTTGCTCAGTATGCAGTTTCTGGTTTAACAGATGCAGCCAATAAGTAAGGATCTTGCTGATCTCTGCCCACTTTCAATGTTTGGGGTGTTAATTGTTTGGCTTAGTTTAGTTTCTTTTCAAGGGGATTTTGAAACAAGTAAAACTGCTGGTCTCACAATATTTGAAACAAATGAAAATGAATACTGGCATGGAAACCTTTTTGGTTCATAGTTTGCTTTGGAGTTTCTAAGTTTACACACTTGGAGTTGGAGGCTCAAATGTAAACTTTCGACATTTTCAACCTAATTTTTGGCATCCTATCATCTTTGGCACAAATTCGTTGAAATAAGTAGTGTTAATTTATTTAAATAGTTCAAATGATTCAAATGAAGTTATTAAATTGCATAGTTACATGAATGATTAATAGCTGATTTACAGATTAGGCTTCTTGTTTCCTCTTATCTCACATAGGAAGTTCAAAACAAACCCAACTAAACTAAACCTTTCTATGATTTTTTTATCTGGTCAAAGATCACCTATGTTTAATACTAATGTTATTATTTAATTAATAGCAAACACCTACTTTATGCTTTATTACAATTTGCTTTAACTCTTTCTGCTGGAAATAATCAAGTTCTTTTGTTCATCTGTGCCATTCTTAGGTACTCGTCTCGGAATTTGTCTTCTCCCATCAAAACAAATTTGCATTTCTCTCTTAGTAGAAGTGGAATTCTTTCTCTGGATCAAGCAGAGGCTGCTTTTCAAGTAACAGAATGGATAGAAGTTCCTAAAAGGAATTTGACCGTGGAGAATTCAACCATTGCTTCTTCCAATGTATCTGTTGATCCAGGTGCTGAAAACACTTCTGAACAAAATAGCAATAGCTTGGAGTCAGATGGAGAGATCAGTAATGCATCTAACAGTACCACTGAACCAAATACAGTGGATCTTGGTACAGAAAAAAAACTGAAGAAGATGACCTTCAGAATCCCACTCAAGGTGCAAACAAGAAACCTATGTTAGAAAATTTCTTCAATTAGTTTCATGCCATTATTTGCCATGCTTTTTCTAAATAATCCAGTATAAGCTGATTATTATTTCATATTTCTTACTCTTTCCCCCATTTTCTTTTCCATGTAGATAGTGGAGAAAACAATGGGACCTGGAATACCTCTTTCAAAAGAATCTTTGTTGAATGCTAAAAGTAAATTGGAAGCATTGGACAAGAAGGATGCAGAACGGAGAAGGACAGCAGAATTAAAAAATAACCTTGAAGAATATATATATGCTACGAAAGAGAAGGTGCAAAGATTGTGTTTGTTTATTCATTTTTTGTTAATATGGTTAGTATTTGTTATATTACCATTTGGGATATTTTAACTCCACAAGTAACCTTCAAATATGTCACGTGTCCATTTTTTAAAACTAAACTTCTAAAATTTTTCACTACACCCTAAATGGGACTTGTGTCACCCTTCAAAAGTGGAATCTAAAAACTCCATTGGCATTGTAACAAATAATTTTCCTTGTTAAAATGTATTTAGCTTTATATTTTCAATCCCTCGTGATGGTTTTTCTGAGTTACGCGTTTCACATTTTTTAAACAAATTTAAAATAGAACTGTTTGGATTTTCTGCATAACGAGAACTTGTTGTAGTTTTTTCACTATGTTTGGTTGATTGTTAGAGCAGTCACTGGTCCATGGCATTCAGTTCTTTAGTTGATCTTATATCTTATTAATTTTATTTTCTATTACCTTATTGCTTATACCAGTTTGAAACATCTGAAGACTTTGAAAGAATATCTTCAAATGATGAACGCCAATCTGTTATCAAAAAGCTTGACGAGGTTAATCTCGTGTTTTCAGAGATTTTTTTAGCCAGTTTATCTGAATTAAAAATTGAGCATAGGGTATTTTCTTTGTTCAGGTTCAAGAATGGCTGTATACTGATGGTGAAGATGCAACTGCTACAGAGTTTCAAGAACGCCTAAATTTGTTAAAAGCAGCCACTGACCCAATATTTTTCCGGTATCATCTATATTTCTTTGGATTAAGTTCTCTTTTTTGTGGAAACTATATTCTGAACAATCATTCGTTACAAGGAATTAAAAATAGTGGACTAAAACAATTTCTCTGACCAATTTTTAGATTTAAAGAGTTGACTGCACGGCCAGAAGCGGTAAAATTTGCGCGACGATACCTTACTGAATTGCAACAGGTACTTCAGATTGTTTATTTGCAACATGCTGTTTTTACTAAAGGTTATGTGGCAACTTAGGTTTGGTTAGTCATTGTTATTCTTTAGGGGCAGTGACCTCAGATTCAATATAACTAATTCCTTAATCCTCTTGTACTTCTTTGAATGGACCAAATATGGATACCAATGATTATCTGATTTTGAACAAGTCTTTGGATGGAAAACTGACGAGATACGAGAAGATAGAGGAGAAGTAGGCAGAAAATGTAAGGGCCAGAGAAACAGAGGAGGAAAAATAGAGGACAGGAAAAGAATGAAGGAGAAATTAGGGATGAAGAATAGGTGTAGAGAATACCTATCTGCAGTAAATATCTGAATATTTATACCCTGCAGCTTCAAAGAAATACGAACTCAAAAAGTATTTTAGCTTCCAACTCACAAACTCTTAATTGCAAAATACTAAATATAGCCATAAATGCTTAATAATTCTTTAATGTGGTCCAACATCATTACATTTCTTGGCATTTTGGGATATCTTTTGGAGGGACTGTTCTCCTGAAATCCTAGGGACCAGACTGAGATCCATGAACCAAAGGGCATCCTGCAGCCCTGTTTTATCCCTTTTCCTCCTTCAACACTCTAATTTTCTTCAAATTGCAGAAGGAGAAATCCACAACCAATCTGACTTCTTTTAAACCTATTTTGACTTATTAGTCTGAAAATCTTCAATGCCTGTCTCCATAGAAGAAGAAAGAAATTGAGGCACCTTCAACATCCTGCTCTTCACCTTTCAGAATCTTCTATCATATTTCCTTCAACTATTGGAACAGTTTGCTTGAAGAAGTTATCTTAACATCTAATCATATCGGAGAGCTCCAACCTAGATATAATAACAAACCTTAAGTTATTATCAGATATCATCACTAAACAACAGCATTTATCCATGCCTTGCACATGCTTTATACTCCATAATGTTAAAGAATTGTATTATTTCTATAAATGTCAAAGAATTTATAGCCAATTAGGCTTCAGCTTAAATGATAAGGGCACAGTGGGTACATGTAGGCATCCTGTATTCACGCCATAGTGCTCCTTGTGCCCAAAAGAAATCCTTAGAAACATTCTAGCATCAATCTAGATGAAGTACATTATCTTTTTTATGAACTTTTAGTGCCACATGGATTTTTCGTTAGTTGGCTTTATAATATAGATTTTTCTACATGGATATTTATTTTTGTGGGTTTCAATGTAGACTATTCGTGGGTGGGAGAAGGACAAACCTTGGCTGCCAAAAGATAAAGTAGAGGAGGTATTTGTTCTCTTCAAATTCATTTTGTAGTATTTTCTGGAATAGATATCTGCCTATGTTTGTGGCAGAAACTTACAAACATTTTGCTTTTCAGTTGTCAATCAATATTGATAAGTTCAAGACTTGGTTGGATGAAAAGGAGGCCGAGCAGCAGAAGTAAGTTATTGCTATTAGTACGATGTTAAAAGCATCTGGATAGCAAGTCAACATTGGTTATCTTCATTTGTTTTCTAAACATATGCATGATAGGATACAATCTCTAACTTCTAAGTTATATTCTAACTAATATGGGCAATGCCTAACTTGTCACTTAATTTTAGTTACTTTCTAAATTCCTCGTTTAAAAATGTAAGCTCTAAGAGCTTTACCTTTCAGAAAATTATTAAAAAGAATTTTTTTCTGCTGTCTAACTAGTTGCATATCATTTGCATAGGTGAAGGGTAAAATAAGAAAGAACTATTTTATGACAGAAGAATACTAAAGAAGTAAATAAAAAACACATAATATTTTATATATATTTATCATTAGAAGCAAGTCCAAGAGCCATTTGGAATTTGCGAATTATCAAGGCCCTCAAAATTTGTCTCTTCTCTATATTTGACAAAGATACTAGTGGTTTTCTTTTTTTTAAACTTATACAGTAACCCAGCCCATTTTTGACTCCTTTGTTCTCACCGTGCCATTTGCCACCCTACTCATCCTATAAACCACCCCTTATCTTCTACTTCCGGTATATTATTTTGTTTGGGTTCTTATAAGTATTCAAAGTGATAGTTTTCGCATCCAGTTTCATTTTTATTAAGCCTTAAACATAATTGTTGGTGAAGAATTTCTGCGGTCATTTTGTTGTTGATTATTTGCTTCTGTTTTCTTAGATTTAATCAACGTACTTTTAGTCATATGCAAGTAAAACATGCATTTCCTATCATTATTAGTATTCTCCGTGTTTACGAGCTTGTTCTTACTTGTTTACTAAATTACTTTAATGCTAACTATCAGTATATTCTGTGTTTATGACTTTGTTCTTACATTTTCTATAAAATTACTTTCATGTTGTCTCTCCAGGATGTCTGGATTGAGGACGCCTGTTTTCACATCTAAAGAAGTCTACGAGAAGGTAACCTTCGTGCAAAACAAGGTATGGCTGCCAATTCTAGCTGATCAATTCTGGAATTTGTAAGTAGTTTCCTGAAATGCATATTGCTGTTTGATTAGGCTGATAGCATTAAGAAAATCCCCAAGCCAAAGCCTAAGACTGAGAAGCCCATAAATAATGAGGAAACGGAGAAGGATACCTCGGGAGATGAAAAACCAGCTGAGGAGTCAGATAGCTCAAAGAACGAAGAAGATAATGCAGAATCAGAGATGCACGAAGAGCTCTGATCAGTTTTTAACACAACAAAAAGGACTCTCTTAACTAATGACGGGCCTTCTGACTTGGTAAGTAGAGATTGATTTAATTCCGGCAAATTTAGTCTTATGAAAGAAATCATAGTATTGCTCTACTTTACCCTTTTTTGTGATTTGATCTTAGCACGGCCGGATTGAGCCCGGTAGTTCAAAGGCTTCTAAAACAGTTTTGTCTTCTAAAGAGACAGAACAATGTTAGAAGATTTGTCATAAAAAGAGAAAGTTTAGTTTTATCATCCTTCTCTAAGGATTTTTGATGCCAAATATTAGTTTTATGTCAATTAACATTATAATCTGAAGAAATTTTGTTTTTGTTTTTTTTCCACATTATTTTAAAGTCACAATCTGAGATAGAGGTTAGTTACGACTTTGGATATTAAAATGTAATGATAAATCTAAGATGCCTTTGCCCCTTAAGAGTCCGGATGTGACTCCGGTTGTGATATTGGCAAGGCAGATCAAAGGAGAATACGTTGTGGATTATGTACCTAAAAAGAAAATTTAAGATTTAATCTTTACAATAATGTTGAATATATGTCAACAATTCATTGATGATTCTACTTGACTTTTTTTTTTTTTAAACATGGTTACAAGGTATAACATGAAGAGACTAGAGGCATAACCATTTCATATAAACCACTCTTTTCTCAATAGAGGTCTGAAAAGAGTAAATTACGACCGTTCTTTGCAAGCCCATATCACCTCTCTTTCTTTACAAGTGTAGTGATCGAATTTCCATATGAAATGGGTCTGTTGCTACAAAATTGGTCTCTTTGCCTTAATCACATTTCTCATCCCTATCTAATCTAAATATAAAATATAAAACTGTAAAGGGGAGCAAACCATTAAAAAAAGTAAGTAAATGTAACAAAATTATTAGTCACTTTACATTTTAGTTACGATCATTGTTTCCATTTAATTCATTAGGTTGTTAAAATTATTGTTGAATGACCCCTATTCGCACTGTATGCATTAATCTAAAACTCTCTTTTCTCGTATCTTTTATCGTTTATTTTTTTTGTCATGAAATTGTTTAAATGTCACGAATTCTTGAATTAAAAATTCAAATAAATTTTTCTTTGAAATCTCTGACATTGATCGTCAAATTGGTTTTAAAATATATTTTATTTATTAATAGATATTGATTCACCTTAGCGAGCATCGCATTGTTGTTCAAAATTCGCTAATTAGGATTTTTTTTAAATTTTTTTAATACTTCTCTAACTTAAATAAAACTTTTGGAACAGTTGATTATAACTGGTTAACATGCTGGAATACTTACCCCGATTCCATTCATACACTGTCACAGTAGCATTCAAATTTCAATACATTTATCCAAAATTATAAGCCTGCAGCAAGAAATATGTACTGTATCTCATATCATGATTATGTTTACATGTCATATTTTTATAAAAATTTACATGTATCTTATCTTGTATTTAATAAATCTAAATCAATTTTTTTCTATTGTGGTCACATAAATGATTCCATAGATCAAAGGATACCAACTAGCGAAAAAAAAAAAGGACATTGAATTCTGATGTAAGATTTAGTAGACTTTAGTAGACAAATGTGTGACCTCGTACTTCACTACCCCGGCGTGCACACACACATCTTTAATCCTACAAACATACATCTTTAATCCTACAAACATCATCTCTTCTGAAACCGATCCTGTTACTCGGACAAACTTGAGTTTGGCTCCTTTGTTATGGATCGTAGTAAGTTTTCCTTACGGAGACACCAAACTCGCAGTTGCTTTGAATTGTTTCTCTTCAAGTTGAGTTCTGAGGAATGCAAGCACGGAGAGGCGCTGCAAGTGAAAACAGAATGAAAAATCACATACCGATTATTAATTTGCTTCGAAGTTACATCTAGTGTGACCTTATCTGGGGTTCAAGACTAGCTTCTTTGAATTTCAGAGATAGTGACTCTTAACAACTTTATGGCTTCTTGAAATCCATTAATAGCCTCATCATCTTTTCCGAGAATTCTATCAACATCTGCAACTTTTGCCAGGGAGACAGCTATATCTATAACCTGCTATAAGGAAGCAAGAAGATAAAAACAATGCTACACCATATTCCAATAGAAACAAAAGCATCCTATGCCATTCCAAAACTCAACTTTTCTTCAGGTATCCGTGTCTGGTACGAATTCAGAAACGAGTATAAGAACATGATCCTTCAAGGAAGGTCAAAATACATGGAAAAAGTAGAACATATCCGTATCAAACATAACCTTGTAACCAATAAAAAACAACAGAATTTCTCCGGTGCTAAACAGAAAAGGAAAGAAGTTACAGGAAGGAAAGGAACAGGTTGCTAACCTGAGAAGCAACACCAGAATTATTCTTAATGACATCACGTCGGACACCAAGTGAGCGCAAATAGTAAGACCTTGCAGCTTGAAGATCTCCATCATAATACTTGAGATCTCCGATTTTGTTAAGTGAAACAGATAGTGCATGTGTTATCTGTAGAAAGTTAAACAAAGTTCAGGGTTACCTCATTATTGAAAATTTTATGGGCAGTGAGTAACACAAGCAAAGTTTAAGGTGCAACAACCTCCAGATCATCTGTTGGCAATTTTGTCAGGAATTCAACACTCTCCTCAAAATAATTTATTGCAGCAGCAGAATCTCCCATTGCTCGACTGCAATAAACTCGAATGTTCATATTTCTTCAGACAATTCCAAAATACAAAGATGTCTAGTCTAGTTGTCCCCAAGGAGACGGTTTTGCCTTTCCCTAAAAATAAAGCTTTCACGGGAGGCTCTAATTTTTCTAGATCATGTGTTAAATATTTTCACATCAGAATTCATTTTTCCCTCATAAACCAGATTATTTCAAGAATAACAAGGGAATATAACTCCAATTACTTCGTTCACGAATATGATAGCAACTTTAATGTTACACAATTCGAGAACCCTCCCAGGTAACTAATCCAGTATGAATATTAACTATAGTAAAGATGACAGTCCAAACCTTGATGAAAGCTCAGACATGTCAACCAACTTGTCCATCGCATTATCATCTTTTAGAGATGAATGCAATACCCTTGGCAAGAACAATATTCCAGAGACTAGACCGACATCTTTCGTGCTATTGATTTTTTACTATTTCTTTCTCTAGTTCTTTAATTATGTTTCTAAAAGGAGCAAAGTTAGACCCGATCATGAGCCGGGCCACCTGCCTAGGCCTAAAGATTTGTCTGAAAAGTGGGAGGTTTGGATAAAAAATAAGAGCCGTTTTCTAATGGGCTAGGCATCGGAAATTCTTTTGGCCCAGTCCAAATCTGCCTAAGTGACTTTTTTTAATGTCTTTCCAATTTGTCTTTGGGCTGGCAACTGTTGTTTTATTATTGCCGGGTGGGTCAAGCTCTGGTTTAGCATTTTCATCTTCAGGCTGAATCGGGCTCAAGCCTAAAAAATGGGTTTAAAATTTAGCATAAATTCGACCCGCTCCATGAAGCTAACAACAGCAATAGAAAATATGGAAACCCAAACCGTATTATACAAGGCAGAATTGGCATTTCTTTTCTGCTATTGGAAATCAATCAGATTACAATAGCTCAAAGATCTTCAGACCTCACATGCTTGTTTGGTAGCAGGTTCTTTATCTAAGCATTAAGCACAACCAAACCGTGTTCTTCTTCTCTCTCAAAATAAATCAAACATTTGGCAACGGATACGATACCTAAACATTAAACACTTGTTAAAACATCTGCAGATGATATAAATACAAAAGGGACAAGAAAGGGGTGTGGTAACATACCAGCAATCACTAAGCATGCCCAGAACTGCCCCCAGTTGTGAGCAAAACTCCGAAGTGTTGCCCGTTTTCTCTAATTGGACTCGGATGTCTTGGGTACACATAATGAGTCTAGATTGAGCACTCTTTATATTCTGAGCACGAAACGCCTATACGAAGCAAACCAATACTAATTTCATATAAGAAAATACAGAAGGACTCTTATTACTAGGAATAAGGAAATAAAGCAATGAACAAAGAGTTACCCTCATTGCTTGTTGCACCAAGAAAGCACCTCTGTCCAACGAGATGTCCTCGTAAATAACCTTTTTGTCATCATTCACAACTTGCTCTCCTCCTCCTCCATTGGCGTCAACATGTGGCCTCTTCATCCTTGCATGGCCTTCTATAAACCGATCAACCATGCTTTGAAGATTTGTATCAGCTTCCAATTTCTCTATATCAGCTCGACATAATAGACAATCCTTAAACCGAGATATACACACTCTAAACAGAATAAAAGTATCATTAAAAGAAGGACCAATTAAGGAAAATACATTACTATCATTTAAAAAGCACAGAGAGATTGTCAAAAATGGATCAAAGAAGTGACATGATAAACAGAAAAAATGATCAAACAAGACAAAAAATTATCATTTAAAGAAAGCAATCCAATAAGACCTACTAAAGAATTATCATCACCAAAAAGAATAAGAAAAGCCGGGAAATTTATAGATAAAGAAAGAAGGGGTTAATTTGATTATTACTGGCAAAAGAGGTGTGAACAAGGGATACATTTGGTGAAGTCAAAGAGAAGAGCTTGGCAGATCATACAACTGAGAGGACCAAGCTTGAAGTTGTTGGAATCGTAACCAAAGGGACATTTCGGAGACACGGTGGCAATTTCGCCGGAGTCTGTCCTTGCGGCTTCGCTACCACCGGAGGTAGCTTTTTTTCTGAACCGGTGTCGTCCGGTCGAGCTGCTTTCACGAATGGGAAAACCGGGGTGGTCATCCTCTTTCTCTTTCTATGAAAAGAAAGAGCCGAGAAAGGGACACACACACAAATATATATAGGTGTGATGAGCAAAACAACGTCGTTTTTGACCTTCTGTGGCCCAATGCCAGTGGCTTGTTGGCTCCGGTTTTATTCAGCAACACGAATTTATTCAACCGCTATCCTCTTGGGAATATAAATTATCTGTAATCATTTAGTTTTATATAAATTTTATTATTTTTACATTAAATAATAAATAATTATCTACATTTCGAATGAAATGAAAATTTTTAATAATTTATTAAACACACTCTAATTAAAATATTATTTTTAATATTTTAGAAATGTGTTGGAGAAAATATTTGTCTCTCCAAATCTCACCCCTGCTTAGGTTTTAGTGGACTTTATCAGCAGATTAGTTGAAGTGAGTTAGTTTTATTGCTATTTGGGTGATTTGACGCTGTGGAATGGAAGACAGCAGTTATGGTCGGAGTGTGGCTGGGTTTTTTTTTATAAAAATAATATAAAAAAATAAAAAATTATCAAAATGTTATAATTTTTTTTATTTAGTAAAAAATATATAATTTTTTATTTATTAAAATACATAAAAATATAAAAAATTTGCAAAAAAAATCTGACCGATGTGACGGCACACTGGTCACGCCAATGGCTTTGGCGGCACCAAAGGTGCCAAAGCCATTGGCGGCACCAATGGTGCCAATACCATTGGCGGCACCAGTTGATAATAGGGGGGTCGGTGGCTTGATTGCAGGCATCGCAATGGCTCGATTGATTCGAAGCGGTATTAGACACATATCTGATGCGGCTAATAATGCAGTATGATTTATTATTTATTAATCAGGAGTTCTATTTATTTAAAAAGGATATACGCAATATATACAAATAAATTATGTTATCGTAATATTTTTTCTGTAATTTAACACTATCAGGACTCGTTCCGAGTATTAAGGGGCCGTGTGAGTGTTTTAAAGATAGCTCCGGATGCACAATTGATGTCGTACCTAGAGCTAGCCGGATTTGGGTCAGTAGCATTGATCTGGTCCTCCGACTTGCGCTTTGATTTATTATCTGCGCTAGTGGAGCGATGGCGTCCGGAGACTCATACTTTCCATTTTCCGTGCGGGGAGTGCACGGTGACCTTGAAGGATGTTGCAGTGCAGCTTGGGCTCCCAATTGACGGGAGTCCCGTAACGAGAGTATCTTCATTCACCGATCCAGCTGCAGTTTGCTATCAACTCCTAGGAGAGTCACCAGAGGACAGTGATAAATATTTTTCCGGCATAAAATTTACATGGCTAAAAGCCAAAATTAGACAATTATCAGCGACCGCCACTGAAGGTGAGTTGATGTACGCTGCTCGAGCGTACATCATGCATATGATAGGGGCAGTACTCATGCCTGATGCAAACGGCGACAGTGTGCATTTGTCGTACTTGCCCCTGCTAGCTGATTTGTCCACTGCTAGGTCGTATAGCTGGGGTTCCGTCGTTCTAGCAACGCTGTACCGGGAGCTTTGTCGGGCGACAGAGCCGCAAGTTAAAGACATCGGCGGATGCCTCATACTGCTGCAGTCATGGGCGCTTTATAAGATGCCGTTTTTGGCACGCGTTAATCACCAACCCTATCTGTATCCACTGCCACTCAGGTGATAAAATATAAATTGTCATTATTTGTAGTCATAATATATTGAGTAATGTTACCAACCTTAAACCCTATACTATTTTTTGTAGGTGGACGACCCGCCCAGGCATCGAGAAGTCGTGTGATATCCCGATATACCGCATGAGGATTGAACAGCATGCCCGGGAAGGGGTAAGCTGCTATTCTAATATTCATGACATGTCCTTCACCATTGGCATGATACACATACAAATAGTTTTCGAATCAAGTTTTCCATGATCTTCTGTCATACGTGTTGATGTGCATGTATGAGGACCAACAAATTTTCGTATCTCCCACATCTGAGAACTTCTAATGAATGCAGCTCGTACCCGCCAATTGCAGCCTTCCGCTGCCTTCAAACAGTCCCCAACATATATTGTCGGAGTAGACACGGAGACTTTATAATCCACCGATATCTTCATGCTGTACCGTTTAATGGCATATACGCACTCTTCTTTACAACTGAATCTTTGGCCTATGAATAACTCATCATCATCAGATGTTACGGCCAGCCCTTGAGAATGAACTATTTCAGGTACTTCAGAAACTCAGCTACATACGCTGCATCGGGGTCTATGAGCGACATGTGTGGCCCAGGATTATTGTGTATCACAATACGCCGCATCTGCTCCCTGACCGAAGAAGCGTTAATGCCTTCATCGTTGTTGACATCTTCATCGTCAATATCATCAGGTACATCGTCCACATCGGGATCACTGTCACTATCGACCTCTTCATCCCAATGATCGCCACCACCTTCTTCTTCGCCAGCACCTTCTTCTTCACCACCAACCATGTCAACATCGGGTGTAATATTCAGGTCGATATCGATCCCACCCATAGTTGATTCACTATCAACGTATGATATTGGAGCCACCATCCACGGTTCTTCAACCCCGTCTTCTTCATCAGATGCATTAACATCTTCATTTTGCTCCATACCGACTAACTCAGCAAATAAGTGAATCGGTGCATTCTTCTCACTCCCATTCCCACAGTAGAGATCGACCATTGTCTCCACGTCTTCGTCGTCTACAAGTTCCATTTCGACGGATTTGACCGGATTTGTCGAAACTGGAAACTTGTAGAAAATTTTTGATATCCTTCTCCCACAACGTCTATGAATTTTTGCATTAATCATTGCCTTCATTTCATCGAACGATACATTTCTATTAAGTCTCATTGCTATTTGTTGCCGACATTCAAATACACATCCAACACTTGTTGTCAAGATGACTCCATCGAAATAAACGCATACAAGAAACTTAGCATCCATCTTCAATATTTAATCTGTCAAAAAAAATCTCATAAAAATTCTCGAACGGTAACTAAATTACTTAAAAAAATTTTAATATTTCAATATGCAATTTTGTACATGAAAACCGTTTAACCACTAATCCTTATAACTAACACACTAACAGCACGTTTGGTTCGCTGTATTGGAATAGAGGCGTAATGGAATAGAGGCGTAATGGAATAGAGCTGTAATGGATTAGATGTGTAATAGCAAATCAATTGTTTGGTTGAATGTAATGGAATAGAGGCGTAATAGTATTCTTGTGTTTGGTTGAATGGAATAGAAGTGTAATAGCATAATGGAAAAAACTAAAATGACTAGAATATCCTTAGCATAAATTTGTTTTGGTAAATGATTATTGTTATTGTTATTTAAATTTTAATAAGATTATTAATATCAATAATAAATAATTTAATCATATTTAAACATAATTACTATTAAATATATTATAATTAAAATATATAATTTAATAAAATTCTTAATAATTAATATTCTTATATAAATTTACTCAAATCATAATATATGATACTATAAAATATAATTAACATAATTATTATTAAATATATTATAATTAAAATATATAATTTAATAAAATTCTTAATAATTAATATTCTTATATGAATTTACTCAAATCATAATATATGATACTATAAAATATAAATTAAATTAATTATTTTTAAATATAATTTAATAAAATATATAATTTAATAAAATTATTAATAGTAAATATCATTATATGAATTTACTAAAATCATAATATATAATACTATAAAATATAATTTAAAATAATAAAATTTGAAACGATTAAATGATATTTGAATTGATTTGATAATATGAAATAGTACTACTAATGCATATATGTGATATGTGATTATCAGTAGCATGTAAAAGACCATGCGAATCGGTTTATAAAAGCTTGGAGGGTCGAAATGGAAACTTAGCGAATCAGTAGATTCAATAAAGAAATGTCATGTTTTTTATTGAATTGCTAAATGAGATAGTGAATGAAATTAGCATATGAATCATGAATACATTGTTTGAATTGGTTAAAATTGAATTATGCATCGCTTATATGCTTTAATTTATTGCATGTATTAATTTATTTTTCATATTATTTTTGATATTATTTTTATATCATGTATTAATTTATTGCATGTTTGTATTATTGTATTTATAAGTTGAGTGATTCTGAACATTATATCGAAAAACCTTCCAAGTTAATTTTCTTGAGTCAAATTATTATATATTTATATATCTTATTCAAAATATGACTAATTTAGAATCAAATCATTATATTCCAATATAAATATCTTAGTCAAAATATGACTAATTTTCCGAAGCATGGGAAGAGGATTTATCTAGTAATTTTAAAATTTATCTCAAAATGCTTAAATTAATAAATTGCAGAAAGAAAAAAGAAAAAAACGAGAGGTATTTGGGTCAGACTCAAGTTATTTCCAAAATGTGTTCGGATGCTTAAATTAATGAATGAAAAATCACATAAGCGATAAAGTGGCAAAACATTTGCATATTATACAGCTTTAAAGAAACTCAGAATACACAACAAATGATGTTTGCATTCTAAAATATGGTAAAAAATATATTGCTTTAACGAAAATTCAACAAAACAGATCCCAATACCATGCCCCATGGATCTAAATTTACCCACTCTTACTTCGACCAAGCGACCGTATCGATTTCAGCTTGTGCACTCCTTTATAATTCCAGTCTCTTCGCAAGAGCGGATCGGCGTTCCATGATTGTTGGATCCTCATTCAGTAATGCCGATAATCGTTTTTGCTACAAAAGAAATTTCTCAGAAATCATTCACTGGTCATCTGTTTCACCAAAATAAGTAACAGACGGTAAGTTGGTTAAGAGAGGACATTTCTCACCTCCAGTTTACCCAATTCCGTGTAGAAAAAGTCAAGCAAGCTTCTTTTAGCTTCACGGACTTGACAATAAACAATGGACTTTGGAATCGAGTGGCGCAAAGTAGCGCAGACCATATTTACGTAAGACAAAACTATACTTCCTGCTCATACATTGTTAGAAACCCATTATCAGAAATAAAATACATTGAATAATAGTATCCTTCGATTAAGTTTCAAACAATTGAGATCCATCCTCAACTTTTGTGTATATGAACCTACCAATTCTCCTCAGGTAGGAGTCATTGTATCGGTCAAATATTGATTGCGTAGCACTGCCACCCTTATCCACATCTTGAGGAAGCTTTCGGAAGAACTCAACTGTAAGGTAACAACATTCCATATCGACCAGTTAAAGTGTTGCTTTTTTGCTCTGATCCCTCATTCTTTCAGGAGACTCGATCGCACATTTCCCACCTCTACTCTGAGTGCAGGATATTGCTTTAACTCCTGAAAACCAAACCATGTTGACTCTTATAAACCTTGAAGAATACTAAACTCAATGTCAAGAGATAGAAAAATAACAGGCAAAATTTCTTTGGTACATGAACAATATAAGCAAAGATGGGAACATACCGGAGTTTCACTCATAGCCTTGTGAACCAGATCCTTCAGAATGGAATGAGACTGAAAAATGTAACAAATGAAATCAATCCAATTTGAAGCATCGGTCTATGACCAACATGATCCCTAGTAAACCGAGACCTTAATAGCAGTTAAAAATTATCAACATTTTTATGTAAGACAACTAAATAGTAAAGGATAGCAAGAATCTTGATACTTGAAAGAAAAAAAATGTTTTTTAAGAATCACAACTGAACTGATGCTGAAAGAAAAAGAAAACTAGATGATCTTGGCATGCCAAATTGAATATGACAGATATAGCATTTTTTCTAAAATTTACTTTCATACCGCATCAACAGCAGCCTCAGCTGGACGTCTGATAGTAACTAAAGTAGATTCAATCAAACGACAGTATCCTTGTTCGGGAGCTATTAAATGTGGTTGATAGCCATCAGCTTCCATCAGCTTCAGTAATGAGCTTCCTAATATTCTCCATTGATAGTTGCCTGTCAAATTGCAACCTTTTCAAAGCAGCAGGAAGTTGGTTGTCGAAAACATTGTAAACCTTATCACCACCAGTACGCCTATGAACAATATTGAAAGTCAAGACAAAATCTCTAACAAAATTAGCAAAATTGAATGATGTTAAAGATAGGTGTATTAAGGAAGGTAAAACAAGACGTGATACATACACCCCATCCAAATGTTCTCTGAAATTTTGATAAAAAAGACAGCAAATCTCCATAATTGTGCACAACTTCCCCTGTATAAGCATCTCAATCATCAGTAATTCCTAAAGAGCTTATAACTAATAATCAACTGCAAGTGGAATAGCCAAAGAATTCCAAAATCCACACACAAGAGCACACTTACACCCGCATCAGCTGCAATAGGCTTTCCAAGGCGACTCAATTCGGTTTCAAGTTCAGCAATTGTTTTATTAATAAGGGACTGAATGCCAGGGATTCTAGACTTGATAACAGTTTCCAAATGCTGAGACATTAACCAGTATGACAAAGTTAATACAACTTAAGAAAAGATAGCATTAAACCCAGTATCATCTTGTCCTTTACAAGAAAGTATAGGATAAAAAGTACAAAAAAAAGGAAAAAAAGAAATAAACGCCCTATAGATTACCTTTGAAAGCATCTTAGCAAGATGCTCAGAACCCATTCTATGAGCAAGATGCCTATATTCAGGCGTAGTAGAAAAATACTCACGCTCTCTACGTCGAGCAGCAATCATATCAACATTCTTGTTAATATTTGCTTGTGAGCGATTCACGACACCAACCCAAGGGAATTTCAGCCGATAAGATTTGCCTTCCAATATCTAAGTCAAAGGAAACATGAATCAGAACATGATAACACCTAAGATGAATTGGAACACTGGAGATTTGCTTGGTTCGGCCAGTTTCTCTATTCGTCTCATCTTGAATCTCCTTCCTGATGGCAAAGGGGAACAGAAGAGGCAAAGGGTAAAACAGGGAGGGTAAAGTGAAGCAGCACCTAAACTGAGCAAAAGGGACGGATTAGAAATCGGTGGATTTCACCGATTAGGGCAGTAATGGATTACACCCGTAATAGCATTACCATGAACCAAACAACGGAATAAAGGACGCTTATGGTGTAATAATATTAATAATTTTATACTCAAAATAATACACACTAAAATTATTAATTTTACTAAAAATAATAACTAACTAACTAACTATAATAATAATACTAGTTTTTTACTAACTAGTTTATTTTAGTAAATAAAAATAATAAGTAACCATAATAATAATACTAGTTTTTTGCTAACAATAATATTACTAAGTTACATCTTAATACATTAATAACATCTTAATACTAACAACAACAACAACAACAACAACAACAACAACAATAATAATAATAATAATAACTAATACTTTTATTTTGAGTTTTATTAATCTTAATAACTAAACTAAAACAAAAAATATTACAAAATATACAAAATATTAACAACAATATAATAAATTATTTTAAAAAAATACATTCTTTTTCTCTTCTTTTCCGCAGCAACTCTTCTTCTTCTTTTTTTTCTTTTGATTTTTCTCCCTTCAGCTGGACAGATCTCGGTTTATAATACGAATAGTGCCGCCAATCAGTATGGCACCATTGGTGCCGCCAATGCCATTGGCGTGACCAAGGTGCCGTCACATCGGTCAGATTTTTTTTGCAGGTTTTTTTTATTTTTTTATATTTTTGGTAAATAAAAAAATTATATATATTTTGGTAAATAAAAAAATTATAACATTTTGGTAATTTTTATTTTTTTATATTATTTTTGTAAAAAACCTAGTGTGGCTTCTTACTTTTTTTGCTCTTTCTTTGTTGGGTTGCCCCCAACGATGAAAAAAATAAACTTCAACATATATCATATTTTTACAAACGAATATTTTTATTTTTAATATTTTTCAATAAAATAATACTATGATGACATTATTTTTACTTGATTTTAATATAAATATTTTTTAATATATTTTTCAAATAATTTTTTTCTTTAATATTGTGAGTGTTTCATGATCTAGTATTATTAATCAACATAGTAAGGGTACGTTTGGTTCACTGTAGTGGAATAGAGTTGTAATTGAATAGAGTTGTAATGGAATAAAACTGTAATTAGTAATTCAATTGTTTGGTTGAATGGAATGGAATGGAATAGAACTGTAATAATATTCTTGTGTTTGGTTAAATGGAATAATGTTGTAATAGCAAATGGAAAAAAACTAAAATGACTAGAATACCCTTAGCAGAATTTTTTTTAGGTAGATTATTGTTATTGTTATTAAATTTTAATAAGATTATTATTAAAAATAATTTAATAAAAATAATAAATAATTTAACCATATTTTAACATAATTATTATTAAATATAATTTAATAAAATTCTTAATATAATTATTATATGAGTTAAAAAATCATAATATATAATACTATAAAAATAATATATAATCTATTTTATTATTTTTAAACTGCAATACATATTTAATGTGCTAAAATATCATTAATGAAACAAATAATTTAATTATTCTACAATAAAAAAAATTAGATGAAAAAACTTAGAGAAAAATACTCTATATTATTTTTCTACTAATTAGTTTACAGTTATAAAGAGAGGAATAACACAATCAAGGAAACAATCCCTAACTTCTTAAGAATCAGTGACTGATAGGGGTGAGCATTCGATTGAATCGAATCGAATCGAAAATTTTCGAGTTAATCGAGTTTTCGAATCTCATTTTATCATCCTAACTTTATTTGAAGTTTTCTCGAATCGAGTCGAGTGAGATAGAATTCGAATCGAATCGAATCGAATATATTTGTTCGAGTTAAATTTTAAAAAATAATTTTGGGTCCTCGTAACTATTGTCACCCATCGTAATAAAATTTTTCCACCTTAATCAAATTTTTTATTAACTTTCATCACCTCAAAATTTATTTATTAATTTTTTATATACTGGTTAGCTTCTTTGCTTACTTAGTTGTTTTAATTATCTTCAGATTCTTGTCACTATGTATTTTGGAATTAAAAAATATATTAAATGTAAAAATATGATTTTTTTAATAAAATTTATTTTAAAAATAAAATGTGAAATTGATACCAATATAAAATTTTGACACGAATACTTTATGGCATAATTAATAATTCAATTTTAATATAAATATTCAATATGACTAAACAATTCAATAATATAAATAATATACAATGTGAAATTTAATTTAATAATATAAATAGTAGATATAAATAAAATTATTACTATTTATGTTTAGTGATTTTTTTGGGTAATTTTGATTTTTTATTTGAGAGTAAAGGGTGAGAAGTAAAAGTTTAGGGGGAAAATAAAAAGTTTTGGGGAATAAAAGTTTGAGGGAATGTAAATAGGGGGAGTAAAATTTTGGAGGGAAAATATTAAAAAAAAAATTGGAGGGGGGAGGGTTTGGGGTAGATAGGAGGTGGGATGGGAAGGGAATAAAAGTTTTAGGGGAAAAGTGGGAGGGAGTAAAAATTTTGGGGGAAAATAAAAGGTTTTGAGGGTTTTTGGGAGTAAAATTTTAAGAAAAATTAAATGGGAGAGTAAAATTTTGGTGGGAAATGGATTTTGGGTAGATTGGGGGATTGGGAGGGGAGAGGAGTAAAAGTTTTTGGGGGGAAAGTGGGAATGAGTAAAAGTTTTGAGGAAAAAAAAAGGTTTAGGAGTTTGGGGTAAAATGTAAAATATTATAGTTTGATATTCGAATTATTCAAGTTATTCGAATTCGAAAACTCAACTCGATTCGAACTCGAAATTCGAAAAAAAAATGAGTTGATTCGAATAACTCGATTAACTCGAATAACTCGATTCGTTTAACTCGAAATTCGAATTTTGTTTCGATTTTTTCGAATCGAATCGAATTTTGCTCACCCCTAGTGACTGAGATTAGTTTCTATTTACAAGGGAACACCTAGTAATAAGGTAAGTTTTCTGTCCTTAATCATAAGGGATTCCAACACTCCCCCTCAAGCTGGAGTGTAGATGTTTATCAAACCCAGCTTGCCAATAAGTTCTTCAAACATGTTTCTGTTCAAACTTTTAGTTAACACGTCTGCAACTTGTTGTCTAGTAGGTAGGTAGGTAATGCACACTTCTCCTGAGTGTATTTTTTCTTTTATAAAGTGGCGATCTATTTCCACATGTTTGGTCCGATCGTGATGCACAAGATTATGTGCTATGCTGATAGCTGTCTGGTTGTCACAGTACATCTTCATAGGTCTGGTGTAAGGCACTTTTAGTTCCCTCATAAGTCTTTGTATCCAAACTCCTTCACATGTACCATGAGATAGTGCTCGATACTCTGCCTCTGCACTGCTGCGTGCTACCACAGACTGTTTTTTGCTTCTCCACGTCACTAGGTTACCCCAAACATAACTACAATAGCCACTTGTAGAGCGTCTATCGTTAACAGAACCTGCCCAGTCTGCATTACTGTAGACTTCCACATTTTGGTTAGCAGTTTTCTTGAAATACAGGCCTTTACCAGGAGTTCCTTTTAGATACCTTAATATTCTATATGCAGCTTCCAGGTGCTTCTCTCTCGGGGCATGCATGTACTGACTGATAACACTCACACTGAAGGCTATGTCTGGACGGGTGTGAGATAGGTAGATGAGTCTTCCTTCTAGTCGTTGATATCTCCCCCTGTCGATTTCTTCTCTATCCTCAGCAGTTCCCAATTTAAGGTTAAATTCCATAAGAGTTTCGGCTGGTTTGCAGCCCATCAAACCAACTTCTGACAGTAGATCAAGAACATATTTCCTTTGGGAGATGGAAATACCTATTTGGGACATTGCTACCTCCACACTAAGAAAGTATTTAAGATTCCTCAAGTCTTTAAGTTTAAACTCTGTACCAATGAATTCTTTCAACCTTACAATTTCGCTTGAGTCGTCTCCTGTTAATATTATATCGTTCACATAAATGATGAGGATGCATCATTTTCCCTTTTTCGAGTGCTTGTAGAACATGGTGTGGTATGCCTGTCCTTCAATGTAATTTCTGCTAGTCATAGCTTTTGCAAATCGGCTGAACCACGCCCGTGGAGATTGTTTCAACCTATACAAGGACTTCTTCAACTTGCACACTTGGCCCTTGCTTTCTTCAAACTTGGGTGGAAAATCTATGTACACCTCTTCATTTAATTCCCCGTTGAAGAAAGTATTTTTTTTACATCCAATTGAGTCAAGTGCCAATCAAGGTTGGCAGCAAGAGATAGGAGGACTCGAATGGTGTTTAGCTTGGCAACCGGTGCAAACGTCTCATTGTAGTCAAGACCATAAGTTTGGGTGAATCCCTTAGCCACAAGTCAAGCCTTGTATCGGTTAATACAGCCATCGGGTTTAAATTTCGTAGTGAAGATCCATTTGCATCCTACTGTTTTTTTCTTAGGTAGATCTGAGACTTCCCATGTTTCATTATTTTTGAGGGATTTCATTTCTTCCATCACAGCTTGTCTCCACTCAGCTGATTCAAGAGCCTCTTCTATATTTTTTAGAGTTTTTATAGAATCTACATTAGTCACAAAAACTTTATAAGACTTAGATAAATTTCTATAAGACACGAACCGAGAAATAGGGTGTTGAGTGCAGCTCCTTGTGCCCTTTCAAACTGCAATTAAAAGATAGATAGATGGTGATAGAGATGAGTCTTCTATTTCAGAATAGTCCTCGGTTGGGGATACAATTGGCACTGCTGTATCAGTTTCAGGAGAACGATTCCGTCAGGAGTAAACCTGTATTTTGGGAACCTATTTTTGCTGTTTTCCTTAATCAGGGGGATGTTGCACTTCGGTGGAGGTATTGTTATTGGGAAAGATTGTGCTAACTTCTTGCTGTACAGGGGGAAAAGTATCTAAATTTGGGATCATGCTAACTTCTTACTGCACAGGGGAAACAGTAACTAAATTTGGGATAGCACATTAGTTGTTAGGCTTGTTTGTGATAGTAGTGGCAGGATCATGAGGTATAATGAGTAGAGTATTAAGGGTCTCATCTTCATTGAAAGTCTCCCCCTGAAGATGAGATGCTGCAAAGTATGATTCATTTTCAAAGAAGGTAACATCTCGAGAGATAAATATTCGGCGCAGAGTTGGTGAGTAACACTTATAGCCTTTTTGTGTAGGGAAATATCCAATGAAGATGCAGGTGTGGGCTCGAGGATCAAGTTTGGATTGATTTGGTTGATGGTTATGGACAAAAGCTTTGCAGCTGAATATTTTAGCTGGAAGATTAGAAATATGAAATAGAGGAAAGGCCTTTAGAAGGGTATTTAGAGGTGTTTAGAAATTGAGAACCTTTGATGGCATTCGGTTTATGAGATAACAGGTAGTGAGGACAGCCCTCTCCACAAGTATTTTGAAACATTCTTGGTGAACATTATGGCTCGACCCACATCAAAGAGATGTCGATTTTTTCTCTCGGAGATCCCGTTTTGTTTAGGAGTGTCAGGACAAGAGCTTTGGTGTATAATGCCTTGGTCAGGAAGGTATGGGCTTAGGACAGAGTTAAAGTATTCTCTCCCATTGTTAGTGTGGAGAGTATGTATGGTAGAGTTGAACTGGGTTCGAACCATTGAATGAAAATTTTGGACAACTTTGGGTGTTTCAGATTTTTCTTTGAGGAGATAGACCCAACAGACCCTAGTGTGATCATCAATGAATGTTATAAACCACCTAGCCCCCGTAATATTTTTCACACGGTTGGCTCCCTATAGGTCACTGTAGATTAATAAAAATGGTTGGGATTGAATATATGGTTTTAATGGGTATGGCACACGGGTATGTTTGGATAATTGGCAAATTTCACACTTCAAGGAATTAATACTTTTATTTCGAAATAACAGCGGAAGATGTTTCTTCAAATACAAAAAATTTGGATGCCTTAACCTACGGTGCCATAACATAATAGTGTCCTCTTTTGAAGTGGATAGAGCCAATCCCCCTTGTGTACTGTCTTTATTCCAAACATATAGTCCATCATCAACTTTAGCAGTGCCAATCATCCTCCCTGATTTCTGTTCCTGTATTACACAACCAATTGCAGAAAATTCAGCAAGAACTTTTTCATCCTTAGTAAGTTTACTGATTGAAAGTAAATTACAAGACAAGTTTGGGACATGTAGGACTTTATCAAGAGAAAAATTCTCTGTTATTTGTACTTCTCCTACTCCAGCCACAGGTGAGTAAGAACCGTCAGCGATGCGGCTTCGGGACTTGTTATGATAATGAGTGTAGGTGTGAAACAACGTGGAGTCACCTGTCATGTGATCAGAGGCACCCGAATCGAGTATCCAAGAGGATTGATTATTAAATTCAAAGGCAATGTTGAGGGCAGTACATTGAGTGGCTAGAGATCTATGAGTAGTGTAAGTACCAAGTATCTTATGGAGAGTCTCAAGTTGGGTTTTGCTTAGGCGAACATCGATAACATCATCCGCAGCAGTGGAGGATAACAGGGCAGTCTTATTATCCTTCTGTTTTTTTTCAAGATAGCCATGGAGTTTGAAGCAGTTTTCCTTTGTATGACCAACATGGTTGCAATGGTTACACCATGGTCTGGTTGATCCAGAATCATTTCCAGTACATAGTTTTTGTGGCTGTGGACCTCTGGAGATGAGGGTAGAGATCTCAGTAGGACGGTTGCCAAGCGATGTCATAGGTTTAGGTTCCTTTGAATCTCCCATCATGACAAGACGACGCTTTTCTTCTCTTCTAATTTCTGCAAATGCTTCACCGATGGTTGGGAAAGGTGATCTGCTCAGAATTCAACCACGGACCTCATCTAACTCACGATTTACTCCTGCTAGAAACTCATAAAGACGTTCATTATTGAGATGGGTCATAAACTTGTTGTGTTCTAAGCCTTCATCCCAATCTACCTCATAGTACATATCCAGTTCCTGCCACAAAATTTTCAGATTGTTGTAGTAGTGAGTTACTTCGAGTATCCCTTATCGAATATCCTTTAACTTAAGCTTGTTCTCAAATACTTGGGAGGCATTTCCATGATCCGAGTAGTTTTCTTTGACTGCATCCCACATGTTTTTTGCAGTTTTGAAAAAGAGATAGGTGCGGCTTATATGGCCTTCCATCGAATTAATTAGCCAAGCCATTACAATTGAGTTGTTGAGTTTCCAAGTAGCATAAGTAGGGTCAGCTGTGGTTGGTCGTGGAATTTCTCCATTGATGTACCCTAATTTGCCAGGACCACGGGTCACCATAAGAACCGATTGTGACCATTGCAAGAAGTTCTTCCCATCTAGCCGATGATTGGTGATTATAATGGAGGAATTAAGTTCACTTTGAGTGATTCCCTAATTGACATTCTAAGTTATTTGTGAAGTCTCAGTTTCAAACAGAGTTTCATTGACATCACCCATGGGAGGACTAAACCGAAGGGATTTTTAGGAAGGGAGATTAGAGACGAATGAGTAGGATCGAATGAATCCTAGAGCTCTAATGCCATGAACAAACTTAGAGAAAAAATACTCTATATTATTTTTCTACTAATTAGTTTACAGTTATAAAAAGAGGAATAACACAATCAAGAAAACAATCCCTAACTTCCTAAAAATCAGTGATTGAGATTAGATTCTATTTACAAGGGAACTCTTACTAATAAGGTAAGTTTTCCATCCTTAATCATAGGGATTCCAACATTAGAAGTAATAAATAACTTGAGAATTATATTTCACATCCAAACATAATATTCATATATTAACAAAAAGCTGCATGATTTCATTAGTTTATATGTAATAATCCATATGTTATAAAAGTTTACAACATCAAAAAGTTACAACATTGTAATGACATTCTATCATGTCATTATACCTTCCAAATATTACAAACACAAAAAGTTACCAAAATATCATCAACACAACTATGATTTTTAATGGTCAACAAGAAATCTTCTGACCCATTCCAATCGCACAGAAGAAGATAAACTAAAGAAAATGAGCATTTGTGTTGGATGATCTGGAATTTTGCTCAATGTGCAATAGCGCTCATCCTCAGTTAAACCTTCTACTTCACATAATGTTGGATATAAATTTAGAGCTCTTTCTTGAATGATCATTTCTGACTTTTGTTGAATTAGCACTTCGGAGGCAATACTCATACTGATTTTAATGCCAATGGTCTGTATGTTTTCCGCCAATAGAGTGGCAACATTATGAAATAAAGTAGATGAAATACGATCACTTGCATCAGAAATCTTTTTTTTCTTCTTTGAAATTGTGGAATCACCTTGGTTTCTAACTGGTTGCAGCTGTGTAGCTGAAACATCCATGTCATAATGGTTCCAACTAAAAAATCCAAATAAAAATAAACTTAACAAAAAACCAAAGGCAAAATGAATGGAAAACATGAAACCAATAAAACTAAAAATAACACATAATATTACATAAGGTTGAACAATTAAAGCATTCTCATCTAGCATATGACTAAACTAAAACAACTCAAGCAAGTAGTGCAAACACTCAACACCAATAAAACATGGAAAAAAATAATTTAGGAAATGGTTTAAGGTGTATCATACTAGAAATGCAAGTTTCATAAGATTACATGTTAAAAAAATGAACAAAAATCAACTATAATGTCTCTGTCCAATCAACTATCAACGTTATGAATGATACCCTTAATTTAAATTGCATAAAACAGATGAAGATAGGTACAAAATATGATCATGTTGTCTTTCTAGCCTGTACAAAGTAGTGAGGATGGGAAATTTGTTGATTCAAATGTTATAAATACAAATCAGCAATGATTAAAAAAATTAGCCCACATTTAGAAATAGGTTTTTTCTATTATATTTTCTCAAAAGGAATTACACTAATATTTATATACATAGTGAGCCTAACTTAGGAAACTCTATACTAGAAAACAGACTAATTCTAGAGATGTTGTCCCTTAAAAACAACCTTAAAGTTAGGGATAGCAATTAATAAAATATTTACGAATCCTATCTGATACACTCAAGATTCCTTATTAAGAAACTGTAATCTGACACTCCCCCTCAAACTGGGAAGTGGATATCATCCATTCTCAGCTTGCTTACTAGTTTCTAGAACATCTTCCCAGATAATCCTTTGGTAAGTATGTCTGGCAGTTGACCATTAGTGGACACAAATAGAGTGCAAATTAAGCCACTGTTAAGTTTCTCCTTTATAAAATGTCTGTCAACCTCAACGTGCTTCGTACGATCATGTTGAACTGGATTATGTGCAATATTGATAGCAGACTTATTATCACAATACAACTTCATTGGACATTCCCACTTGATCTTCAAATCTTCCAAAATAATTTTCAACCATAATAATTCACAAATTCCAAGAGCCCTCGCCCTAAATTCAGCTTCTACACTAGATCTAGCTACAACATTCTGTTTTTACTCCTTCAAGTCACAAGGTTGCCTCCTAGAAAAGTGTAATAGCCCGAGGTTGATCCACTATCAACCATAGACCGTGCATAATCTACATCAGTATAAGCTTCAAGGGTTAAATTCTCTCATTTCTTAAATAGGATTCCTTTGCCTGTAGTGCCTTTTAAGTATTGTAGAATCTGATACACAGCTCGAAGATGTGATTCTTTGGGGTTGTGCATAAACTGACTTACAACACCAACTGCATAGACAATTTTCGGCCTAGTATGTGACAAGTAAATGAGTTTTCTCACAAGTTTTTGATTTGAACCTTTATCAACTGCTGCATCTTCTAGTGCATCTCTAAGTCTGTGGTCCACCTCTTTGGGTGTCTCTACTGGTTTACATCCCAACATGCCCGTCTTTGTCAACAAATCAATTATGCATTTTTTCTGAGATATGAAGATTCCTTCCCGAGAGTGTGCTACTTCAATACTAAGGAAATATTTTAACTTACCAAGCTCTTTGACTTCAAATTCTTTTACTAGGCATTTCTTTAAATTTTCCATTCCTTCCAGATCATCACCAGTCACTATAAAGTCATCTACATAGACTAATAAAGTAGTTATTCCCCTTGAAAATGTGTTTTACAAACAGGGTGTGATCTCTTTAACTCTGTTTATACCCCAACTTGAGCATTACTTTGGTAAATCTTCCAAACCAAGCTCTCAAAGACTGTTTTAGTCCGTACAAAGTCTTTTTAGTCTGTAAACTACCTGTCTTGTATTTGGACCGAATCCTGGTGGAACATTCATATAGACTTCCTTCTCAAGATCACCATGTAAAAAGGAGTTTTTTTTATGTCAAATTGCTATAATTTTCAGCCTCGATTGGCAGCGAGTGACAACAACACTCTCACAGTGTTCATCTTTGTAACAGGGGCAAATGTCTTAAGGTAGTCTATTCTATACAATATAGTGTACCCTTTAGCAACCAATCTTGCTTTGTACCTCTCCAAAGAACCATCTAACTTATATTTCACTGTGCACACCCAACGACATCCAACTGGTTTCTTTTATGTCAGTAATTTTTCCAAGTCCCATGTCTTATTTTTTTCAAGGGTTTCCATTTCAATCTTCATGGCATTTTTCCAATTCTCATCATCTAATGCCTCATATACAGTTTTGGGAATGGAGATAGAATTTAGGCTAGTAAGAAAGGCTTTGTGGTTGCGGGGCAAATTTTTGTAAGACATGAATAAGAACAAGAGATGTTTTGTATAGGCTCTAGTTCTTTTTCTAATAGCAATAGGAAAGCCATAGTCTCTCTAATTTAAATTTTCAGTAGTATTCAAAATAGGTTCAGTAATTACCTTGGGTTGTAGAGTAGCAGGTTGTATATCCGAAGAAGATGGTTGAACTTGCACCGGTGCTTTCTTCCTTGAGTAAACCAGTAAAGGACGAGTAGTGTCTTGAATCTTTTTTTGTGATTTGGGTTTATTAAGCTCTAGTTCGGGTTGCATAGGTTCAAGTTGGGCAAGCTGGTTGGTAGGCAATAACTGAGTGTTTGGCTGCTGGACAGGAGTTGGAAAATCAAGAATGCTTGGCAGCTGGACAGGAGCTAAAAAATCAAGAAGAAAGAATTCTCTGTCCTTATCTTCTGTGAATAAGATCTCCCCCTAAAGATAAGGACGAGTAAAAAAATTCTCTTGTTCTGCAAAAGTAACATCCGTTGAAACGTAAAATTTTTTGGTGGCTGGATGATAGCATTTGTACCCTTTTTGTGTGGAAGAATAACCGAGAAAGACTCATTTGACAGCTCGTGGTTTGAGTTTTCCCCTAATTTGAGAATGCATATGTACAAAGGCAACACATCCAAATATTTTGGGAGTAAGGTTTAAGGTATTGAAATCAGGAAAGAATTTTGCTAGACTTGTATAGGACTTTGGGATTCAAGGACTTTTGTAAGCAATCTATTTATCATATGAATAGTAGTTAAAACAGCCTTCCCCAGTATTGTTTAGGGATATTTTTTTGAAACAAGAGAGCTCTGATAATGGCTAAAATGTGACCATTCTTTCTTTCGGCAACACCATTTTGTTGGGGTGTGCTAACACAAAATGACTCATGTATAATGCCTTTTTCTTGAAAATATGGGGAGAGAAATTGATTGAAATAGTCATTGGCATTGTCTGACCTAAACCTTTTTATTTCAGCTCCAAATTATGTTTTGATCATGTTGCAAAAGGTTGAAAAGACAGACCTTACATCAGATTTCTGTTTTAAAAGAAATATCCAAGACACACGGGTACAATCATCAATAAAGGATACAAATCACCAAGTCCCAGAGATGTTTGAAATAGTGGATGGTCCCCAAATATCACTATGAATAAGAGTAAAAGGAGCGGATGTTCTTTTATTGCTTACCGGAAAAGAGGTATTATGTTTGGCAAGTTCAAAGACATCACAATGGAATTTTTCAACAATTATCCCTTTGAATAATGAAGGAAACATAATTTTAAGGACTCTAAATGATGGATGACCAAGGCGCAAGTGATTGAGCCAACTGTGGTCTTTATTGGTTTTAACAGATTTGGATATGAAAGATAATGGTGAGGAATTCAGAGCACTAACTTTTCCACTAGATTTTTCAAGATAGTATAGGCCATTTACTTCCTTAGCATGTCCAATCATCCTCATCATATTTTGTTCCTGAAAAAAACATAAATTGGGATAAAAAACCACACTACATGTAGAAATCAGAGTATTTAATACTAAATAGAACATAAATCAGAGTTTTTATATACAACCTATGACACTACTTTAGGAAACTCTAAGTTAGGAAAGATACTAAATAGGAGATATGATCCCTTAAAATAAGGGATTTTAATAAAAAAATATCTACAAGATATTCCTAAAATATTTACAGAATATTCCTACACTCCCCCTCAAGCTGGAGAATATACATTGTATAATCCTAGCTTGAATAGGAATTTATTGAACACAGGTTTTGGCAAAGCCTTGGTAAGAATGTCTGCAATCTGTCCTTCTGAAGGAATGTAAGAAAGAGTGGCTGTCTTTTTGTTGACTTGATCAGCAATAAAATGCCTATCAATTTCAACATGCTTTGTTCGGTCATGTTGAACTGGGTTCTTGGCAATCTGAATGGCAGATTGATTATCACACAAAACTTCAAAGTGATCCTCCTGATTTGTGCCAAGTTCTTTTAGTAATTTAAGTAGCCAAATTCCTTTGCATATCCCCAAAGCTAGTGCTCTAAATTCAGCTTCAGCACTACTTCTTGAAACAACAGATTGTTTCTTACTTTTCCAAGTTGTAAGGTTACCCCAAACAAAAGTGCAGTACCCACTAGTGGATCTTCTTTCAGTGAGATCTCCAGCCCAACTAGAGTCTGTAAAAATCTTAACAGTTCTGTCTTGTGTCTTCTTAAACATTAAGCCGTGTCCTGGAGTTTTCTTCAAGTACTTGAGAATTCTATTTGCTGCTGCCATATGCTCTTCAGTAGGATTAGTCATGTGTTGACTTATCACATTTACGGGAAAAGTTATATCTGGCCTTGTCAAGGATAAGTAGATTAGTTTCCCAACTAACCTTTGAAATTTCTCTCTGTCTACTAAGGACTCATCTTCTTTATTGAATCTCAAGTTTGCCTCCATTGGTGTATCAGCCGGCTTATAGCCAAGAAAACCAGTTTCTTTGAGTAAATCAAGTACATACTTTCTCTGGTTGATCACAAGTCCTTCTTTTGATCTTGCCACCTCCATTCCTAGGAAATACCTTAGCTTTCCCAAGTCCTTGGTTTCGAATTCCCTGTTTAACAACTTCTTCAAATTGCTAATCTCTTCCTCATCATCTCCAGTAAAAATGATGTCATCCACATACACAATTAGGATAGCTTTCTTATTTGTAGAAGTTACCTTGATGAAAAGCGTATGATCGGCAAGGGACTGCTTGTAGCCATTTTGAAGAATGACTTTAGTGAACCTCTCGAACCAAGCTCTGGGTGATTGTTTTAACCCGTATAGAGACTTGTTGAGCTTGCAAACCTTGTTGCTACCTTCAATAGACTTTGAGCCAGGTGGCAATTGCATATAGACTTCTTCCTCAAGCTTGCCATTAAGAAATGCGTTTTTTACATCAAGTTGGTGTAATTTCCAATCGCAATTTACAGCCAAACTTAGGAGTACTCGAATAGTGTTAAGCTTTGCCACAGGTGCAAAAGTTTCTGTGAAGTCTATCCCATATGTTTGCGTGAAACCTCTGGCCACTAGTCTAGCTTTGTATCGTTGGATACTGCCATTGGAGTTATACTTTACAGCAAAGATCCATTTACAGTCGACAGCCTTTTTTCCTTGAGGAGGGTCTGTAATGGTCCAAGTAGCATTTTTCTCTAGTGCACAAATTTCCTCTTCAACAGCCCTTCTCCATTTTGGATCCTTTAGAGCTTCAGCTATGCTTGTGGGAACCTGTTCTTTATCCAAAGTTGCTGTAAATGCTTGAAAAGACGACATCAATAAATTATAACCAGTAAATTTTTCAATAGGATGCTTGGTTCACTGTCTAACCCCTTTTCTAATAGCAATAGGAAAGTCATCTAGAGTAGTGGACTTACTGATTTCTTCTTCCATTTCGGCAGCTGGACCCAAATCCAATTCTCGGCAAGAATCAGATTGCAAAATAGTCTCAGGGATATGTCTTCTTTTTCTTGTGTCGACACGAAGCTGTTTGGGTGATGGTGTTTTTTGAAGACTATCAATTGGAGTAGGTGTATTTTCAGGAAGAGTGTTTAAAGTGGGTGTAGGTGAATTAGTCATAGGTAGTACAGGAGAATCAATGGGAGCATTCACAGGTGACAGATCTGCAGGTAATGGCGAATAAGATGGCAATTCTGAAGGTTGAGAATGAAGATTAGAAGGAGATACCTGTTGTGGCTGAAAATCACTCCATGTTTCCCCTTGAATTTCAGCCTGAGTGAAATAAGAATCCTGCTCATAAAATGTTATATCCATAGTGGTGAAAAATCGTTTAGAAGGAGGATGATAGTATTTATAACCCTTCTTAAGTGAAGAATACCCAACCAATACACATTTTAAAGACTTGGGATCTAACTTGGACTTATTAGGAGCAATATTTTGGATAAAAACAGTGCAGCCAAAAATTTTAAGTGGCAGAATGGAGGAGATAGGCTTAAAATGAGGACAGTGCTGCAAAAATATAGATTGAGGCGTTTAAAATTTTAAAACCTTACTAGGCATCCGGTTGATTAAATATGTGGCAGTTAATAAGGCTTCCCCCCACAAATATTTAGGAACATTAGTGGTAAATAGAAGAGAACGAGTAACTTCAAGAAGGTGCCTATTTTTTCTTTCGGCAACGCCGTTTTGCTGTGGGGTTCCAACACAAGAACTAATCTGAACTATGCCCTTTTCCTTAAAAAAATCACCTAAAGACCTAGCAAAAAATTCACTGCCATTATCAGATTTAAAGAGCTGGATTTTAGACTCAAATTGAGTGAGAACCATGTTATAAAATTGCACAAAAACACTAGCAGTTTCAGATTTATCTTTCAGCAAATAAGTCCAAGTTATCCTACTGTGATCATCAATAAAAGTGATAAACCACTTACAATTATCAGCATTCTTCACCCGAGAAGGGCCCCAAATATCACTATGGATCAAAGAAAAAGGGTAAGAAGGCTTGTATGTAGAAGGAAAATAAGATGATTTAGTATGTTTGGCAAGAGAGCAAACTTTGCAAGAAAAAGAATTAGGCCTTTTATTAATGAATAGAGCAGGAAACAATTTTGCAAGGTATTGGAAACTAGGATGGCCTAAACGAAAGTGCCATAACATAACAGTATCAACTTTTCCTAAAGCGGTAAATGACTTGGAGATCTCGATTTTAGGAGAGGTAGGGAGGATGTAGAGACCATTATGCAAGCTGGCCTTACCAATCATCTTCTTCGAGTTCAGTGCCTGCAAAGTACAATCACGATCATTAAAAATTACAGAGCAGTGCAAGTCTGTGGACAATTTACTAACAGAGATGAGATTGCACGCCAGATTTGGTACAAAGAGAACATTTTTAAGTGCAATCTGTTCATTGAGAATAACAGTGCCATGTCCCTCTATTTTGCACAAGGTACCATCAGCCGTTTTGACAGCTTTACCAAAGGTATGGAAAAAATTGTGAAACAATGCCTTGTTACCAGTCATATGATCCGTAGCACCAGAATCGAGGATCCAATTAGGAGTCAACTGGGAGGAGAAAAATGCAGTAGAAGAAAGGTTACCTTCTGGATCTTTTATGACCAGATTACCTTTACAAGACCCTTGAAACTTTCCAAATAGTTTTTGAAGTTCAGCAATCTGTTCTTTAGTGAAACTAGTGACAGAGGTGGCAACGACAAGGCTTGATTTATTATCTCGAGAGTGCTTGGACTTCCAATCCTGAGGCTTACCATGAAGCTTCCAACACTTCTCCTTAGAGTGGCCGGGCTTTTTGCAATGATCACACCAAGGTCTCCCCCGTTTGGAAGAGGGAGATGGTTGATGGGTCAGTAAGGCAGATCTTTCAGAAGTGGAATATGGTTCATCAGACAGCATCACACACCTTCGGCTTTCTTCCTTCTTGACCATAAAGAAAGCCTCTCGAAGGGAGGGAAGAGGAGAAATAGCCAGGACCCTGCCGCGAACCCCGTCCAGGTCCTTATTTAAGCCTTGGAGAAATTGAAAAAGTCTTCGTTGAGTAACAATTTGCTGATAAAGAGCAGCATCTCTTGGATCTACCCAATCATAATGTGCATACAAATCTAATTGTTGCCAAAGAGCAGTAAAGGTATTGTAGTAGAGAGTAACAGGCATGGTTCCTTGTTTAAGGGTGGCTGCTTGATCTTCAACATGATATAATTCAGCAATGTTATCCGTGCTAGAGTAGGTTTCGCGGACTGCACTCTAAATTTCAGCGGCTGTGGTGTAAAGAAGAAAGTTTTTGCTTATACTCGGGGTCATGGAATTAAGGAGCCAAGTCATAACCTGACCATTGTCACGCATCCACTTAGCAAAACCAGCATCAGTCACAGCAGGCTTCTTGATTTCACCAGTAACGTAGTCCAATCTTTCTCTGCCCAAGAGAAAAATCTTAACTGATTGGGACCATTCAAGAAAATTGTTGCCATTCAATCGATGGCAGGTGATAGTCAGACCAGACGAATCTGATGGAGCATCGGAACCAGAAAAATTTTCTGGATTTGAAGTAATCTCCGAAGTAGGAGAAGGAGTTTCGGACATGGTCTAGGTTGAAAGAGAAATCGTAACCTAAGCTGATACCATGTAGAAATCAGAGTATTTAATACTAAATAGAACATAAATTAGAGTTTTTATATACAACCTATGACACTACTTTAGAAAACTCTAAGTTAGGAAAGATACTAAATAGGAGATATGATCCCTTAAAATAAGGGATTTTAATAAAAAAATATCTACAAAATATTCCTAAAATATTTACAGAATATTCCTACACTACAGTTAAAGCCTTCGGTAATTTTTTGGATGGAAAGAAGATTGGTAAATAGTTTTGGAACGTAAAGGACATTTTTAAGAATAAGAGTCTTGTTTATAACAGTATCACCCTGACTAGCCACTGTGATCACAGAACCATCGGCTACTGTTATCTTTCTATTACTAGGACAAGGTGTATATGAAACAAATTTTTGTGAGGAGTGGGTCATGTGGTCTGTAGCTCCTGAGTCAATAACCCAAAACCTGTTGGTGACTGTATCCAAGACTTTAGAATCTTGAGAAGAGGATATACCTGAAAAAGCCAAACTACAAGTACCTATTGAAGAAAAATTTTCCAATGATCCCAACAAATTCTTCAACTTCTCAATTTCGTCTTTTATTAAATGCAACAGGTGATTCTTGAGAATTGTTTTCTCCATCCAGCTATCTTGCCATATGTGCTCGCCCTTGTTCCTTTAGTTGTCCACCGGTTTCTGAAAAAAAATTTTAATTGTCTGTGGCTTCCCATGGAGCTTTCATCATTTTTTTTAGTGTGACGGGATTTTTTACAGTTGGTGCACCATACAGACTCCCTTTTAATAGGCCTTGTAAGTTCTGTCTGCCTACTATCTTCGTTAGTTGGCTGCTCCAGGCTAAATCTCCTCTCATGTACATCACAAAATATATATATAAGCATTAAAAAGGAAGTAGGTTTAGCAATTATACGACATTAGTATATATAGAAGGCATTCATTTCATTGCCATTACACACTTTCAAAAAAAGAACAATACTTGAATAAGCTGGCTATGTTTCAATTAAGTACAATGTACACGCGGTATTACAATGGAAAACAAAACAGACAGTACACAATAATAGGATGACAACAATGGTCGTCAGCTGGACCGTAACATAAGGTGTATAATGTGCAGGCAAACAAATAATGTATCGGAAATACAATTTCTGACATAAGCTGATAAGAACCTAGAGATATGCTTCAAAATGGTCTTGATTCAAGTAGAATCGGAGAACAAAAAACAACCAACCTCGAGGAATTTCCTTTTTTTCTTCTTTAAGCTATCGACAAGTAGAAAGAATATGTGGGTGTTAATGTACAAAAGCATCAACAACTTCATACTAGAGTTACTTTACTTTTCCTTACCTATTTTTCTTTTCTTGGGGTCGCATAAACATGATCCATCTCCAAAACATACAAGCCCCAAATGATTTTACATTATATGTTTCAAAAGAATGATGTGCTAGATGCAGAATCGCCATTTCCCTATCATATGAATGTCAGATATCCTACATGCGTATGCACTTTGGCAAAACCCTTTTGTAACATTCCATAACGCCTTCCGGTATAGCAAACTATACAATACCACCAATACCGTTTTCACACAACTTTCCCATCAACTTCAGAAAAGTGTCTGATCTTTTTACTTCAGGCAAGAAAACCAAACACAATGCAGCAAAAAGATGCTTCCCTTCCCACATTCACACCCGTCTGTTGAACATCTTTTGCAGAAAAATAGAAAAGAAGGGTTACTTAAAGAGCACATTGCTTTAGCTATTTGATACGGAATTCGTGTCTGAATACAGTTAGATTCTGGGTAAATTTGTCTCTGTTCTTTGAATCTAGGCTTCGTGTAACATCAGACATAAGCTTGTCAAAACAAATGGAGAGCCTCTGATGATGATCCACAGGCTGCAAAATGATGAATGTTATCACATTATGGCAGTTCACAACATGAAATCTGCAGTATTGCATACTGTAACATAATTGTACTGTGTCCAAATCATGGTTAGGACAGCATCAATTCCCTATCCACAAAAGAATCAACCAGCATAACTTGACATAAGCCAAGCATTGAAATGCACAATAGACCAGCAGCAGCAGTAGCATGCGGTGTCCTCAAACAGTAATTGATCTTGTCTAATATGAACCACAATCAAATTTCATTGGTTGGTCAAAACTTTCCTAATTGAGCCTTTCTACAATAGTATTAATTTTGTAGGGATAAGCCATTGCATGTGACTTAGTCTCTCTTGTCTGATGGTTTGGAGACTATTTGATCCTAAACCAGTCCTATTGAACCACAATGTCAACCTACTTTTGAGACTACCTAACATAAAACCTTTCCATCAATTTAAATGAAGCACTATGAACGATGGTGAATACTGACCTTCATTACAAACAGAAATTCTTCACTTTAACAGTAATACTTATCTTCATTACAAATAGAGTATCTTCTCAGTAACCAAACAATTATGATGAGATATTTAGTGCCAAGTTGTGAGGAAGCAAAAGCAAACAATCAGCAGACAAATAATGTCTAACATGTTCTTCAATGTAGTAGGTTTTGAATCAGTGTTACAAAAATGTTACAGGTTAAATGGTAAGCAAATAAGCAAGTTGCAACTTTGGATAAACAGAAACTATCCCGAATCAGCATTAAGAAAACATATTCCTCATCCAATGCTAAGCAAATAAACTTATCTTGGCAATTCTTACTACTGATGATGTTTTCCAGAACTATGAAGGTAGAAAAAAATATATCGTATACCAAAAACTTACCTGTGAAGCCAAAATTTGAGCTTTGAGATCAGCAAATATCTGCTTCACGAAAACAGTTCTGTCAATTAAACAGCAGAAGGCTTGCATGATTTTTAAGATTCTAAAGATTCAACAACAAATTCACTTGATACTTTCATTGGTTTCCTAGTATCGGCAAGCACATGCCAATAACATGACATTGAAATAGCATTAAAAGAATCACACACTATTTAACAAGCACAGTAGTGAGGAAAAGATAAACAAAGTTAATCAGAAATCAGAATACTATAGATGATATATAAAATTGATTCATGCCCGACGCTATAACCAATTTTTAACTACAGACGTACAGAGAAAACGACGATGGGTTAAACACTAACAATTTTCTGAGAGGGAGAGAGCAACAATTTCAAAACTAAGCACAATAGTGCAGCATTCAGTTTACATTTTTGGTCGAAGACCCTGGAGAAGGGGGGAACAAGGAGTATGAAAAAGATCCAGAAACAACTTACAAAAGAACCATGAAAAAGAAAAGGGGATTGGGATGTGGAGGGGAAGGGGAAGGGGAAGGGGAGCAGAACTTGTTAGACCTTTTCCTTTCTTTGAAACAAACAGAAAAAGGATTTAGCAGAGAAACTTAAGAATTTGCAAATTATTACCTGCTCACTAATAAGAATTAAGCTCAACATAGGCCTGCTAAGACTCCATTGGTTGCCACAATCCTCAAATAAAACTATCTCGAATAAGGTCTTCAATATCTGTAATAAAGGAACAGAAAATAATTGGATTGTCCAAAAAAGAAAGATTGGAAGAAAACCATCACAGTTGGGTTAAAACAATAAAAAACAAATGTACAAAATGAAATATCGCAGAGATTAATGGTTCTAAACAATAAAGCAGGATTGAAACCTTATAACATTCAAGGATGTCTTTAAAGTTCAACTTCAAATATTATTAAGGCTAATATGAGCTAGTAAATAGAACTTAATTTCTTAATTTAGATGATAATTCTTATTCTTTATATTATGACTAACTGCAAATGTTTCAGGTTGCTTTGAGCACATAAGTTAACGGCTAACATAAATCTAAATACCATGTGAAAAGGAATGGCCATTATATCTTAAATTCTTTTTTCAGTACACTTACATGCAACATCTCCACTAATTTGGGGTTGCCAGGTTTGAACCCTGGATCTCACACCTCATGAATCTTTTTAGCACAAGACCAATTGCTAGTAGCCATTATTTCTTAATTATTAATCAGGCAGAGCATGATCTAAGTGCACAAACACAAAGAAAAGCTTCTTCTTGTTTTTCCTCTGCAGACAACCAGAATGAACATGTACATTTTGGTGCACAAAAGCCTCATCAAATTCCATTCAAAATTTGTGCTTTTAAACATCAATGCACTTGCAAGTCTGTTAAGAACACAGTGTACATCCCAAAGTATAATGTGTTTTTACAAGTATATCACATCTGATTTCATCAAAATTATTTAGTTAATATCAATTATAAAGAGTACAATAAACACAAACTATTTGAAGTAAAATATATATAAATATACAATAATGAGAGTTTTTTTTTCTCTCATATGCATTTGAGGCTGAAGATAAATAAAATAAATTATAGAATAATGCTTGCAAAAACCAATCAAACAATACAAAGAGAGAGTTGTATTTTAGAAACCTATTAACTAAAAGGCAGGTTCATGTGTATATTTATATTTATTGGATGCTATACTATATAAGAAATAAATTAAATGGCTTAAATTTTATTAAAGAAGAAAGCCTTGCAATATATTTCACAACATACTGAAAGAACTGTGAAAAAATTTTGAGCAATTCAAATACTAATCAAAATCTTTAATTTATTATAAAAATGCATTAAAATTTCAAAAATTAATAACACTTTGTTTGCAAATTCATAGTCATTTGATAATAGACTCCAATTCATTACATGATACACGCAATATTTCATGGCACGGACTTCAGGAACCAAACTTAATATGACACATCAAGCTAATGTAGTGCATTTCCAGACTTTTTAAATAGTCTGAATAAGACAACACTAAAAGGAAGATCACGCTGAAGAATCTTAGGAATCACATCAGATAGTGTAGAAGGTTGTTATGTTTTAAGTTTATATAGAGTGCTGGTGTTATGCTCTGAAGTATTAGTGTATGAGGACAAAGTGTTGAATGAAGGCCTTCTATACACATGCAAATAGTAGAAAAAGAAGCATAATAAGTCGGGAAGTCAATCACTCACTTGTGGGAACAAACTAGGACAGTCTGCAATATGCTGGGCAAGTTTGACAGAAGCAGGTGAAGTGGGTGCCTCCCCCATAGTTATGTTGTTGAAATAGAAAGCAGCCAAATTATCAACAGCTGCCGCACACTGAAATGAAATTTTCATACTGTGAGATTGAGTTTTAAAAAGAATATAGCAGTTTGGGCAAGGGAAAGGAAGTCAGTCTCATGAAAATTTTCGATGAAGAAATCATTTAATTCCACTTATGTGATCATTAAACAGCTTGAAAAATTAAATAAACAGTTCTAGCAACAAAAGAACAGGTGAACCGCACAATTCACAGCAAGATACCAACCTGCGATGAGATATTTATATCCAGGCCTTTAAGACCAGATTCAAGGGAACCAACAATATGCATGAAGGTTGCTGCATCTAAATTCAATATAAAGTTAATGTGGCTGTTGAATAGAACCTCCAAGAATGAGAAGTACGCCCTCGTTAGCTGCAAAAGAACAAGTAAACAATATGACATTGCCATTCATTCCAGTAATATGCAAGATATTCATACAACATGGTAACAAAGTACAATTACATAACTTGATCACAAAGTTATCAAACTTACATATTGCTTTCCTACAAGGGTAATAGTGCCTTGCTAGTCTTCTTTTTTTTGGGTTTGGTAATGGGAGCTGACCCATATTTAGGTCTTCAATTTTTTTAAATTCAGATCTCTTATTTTGGGCGGTTGTGCTTAAAACAGTAACATTTTTTTTCTTTTCTTTTCTTTTTTTGCTACTTATAACTTCCCCATTTTTTTCCCATTGCACAATGCTTGTATTATACCTTGGAAAGTCTGTTCTTCCCAACTACCATTCTCACAACTTGCACCAAATCAGAGGCTAAAGCTTGTAGTTAAAACAACAATTCATTTCAAAGATCAAATTAACTGGAATTGGAAATTTAAAAAAGGACAAAAGGAAATCAAGAAATTGAAAGGAATGCAAAAGGAAACAACCATGAATTGATTCATCATTTTCTGCTATTGAGAAGAAAATTGCAAAAACCAAAAGGAAATAGAACCGGCTAAATCTGATAACAAAGAGGCACTTAGACTAGACAATGGAATAAGAGGAACAAAGAGAAATTCTGATAACAGACAATTTTGTGGCTTTAAAAAAAATTAAAGAGAAGATTGAACCTAAAATATTGCCAACATCAAAACTAAACTGTTTATCAGATGGATAGTAGGGAGGATTCATATAGAAAAAGCAGAAAATATGAAAAGATTAAATAAATGTTATGATAAATTAAACAGCAATTGAGCTGTGACAAAAACATCAAGTAGCTTCAAAGTGTAAAGCATGCGGTTGACTCTGATAGTGACCATAGTGCACATAAGCTGTTGGTAGAGATGGCACAAGGCAAACCTTGTCGGAACCCAAAAAGCAAGGCCGAAAGCAACCAAGTTTCATTAACTCAACCCCCAACCCAACAACCCATATCCAAATAATCCAAACCAGATAAACCCAAAATTAAATTTATCTGATTTTAAAACTCAACAGTTTAGACCCGAATTTACTTGAATTTGAAGAACTGAACCTGAAAAACCAACTGCCAAACAAGAATTGGTTTTACCCAAAGTGATACAACCCAAACCTGACTATCACAATTGCCTCATACAACCCAAACCTGACTATCACAATTGCCTCATCTAATTGTTGGGGAGCTTTGAAACATAGCTTTGAAACAGATGAAAATTTCAGCTATTCACCGAATATAAAAGTCAACCATCAAAATTACTTATATCACACAATTTTTATCATTGAGATCCTTAATGAATTTGACGTCCAAAACTAGATTATTAAAACATTCTTTTAAGTGAAAATTCAAATAAAGAATTTGCTATCAAAATCATGCATACCTTCCGAAATGCCAATATATCGGCCAAAGGAATTGATAATGTCATCTTTAGAGCAATGTCAAGTGCATCGGAGAGTGCCCTATCACCATAGAGTTCAAAAACACCAAAGTTTACATAATTTCCAGCAAGACCTGCCAATTGTAGGAAAATCACAAGTTAATATGTGATTTCAGAAAATTTTCAATAAAACACAATATGCAACAAATACAACACTGATGGCGCCAGAAAGAAGTGCAAATTACACTATTGAAGTAAAAGAAATTGATGCAGTAAATGTAAAACAAAACCTCCATGATATAAAAGGAAACTTTACACCTATGTTACATAATTTCCAATAGCCTATTTTGCTGATAAATGTCTGTATAAGCCAGTTTTAGATCAAATTTAAGGAATTAAGAAACATATAAGGAAACAAAAAATATATATAAGAAAATAAGATGATGACATGATACGAACAAACAAATCATTTTGACCAATATAGGGTATCTCAGCATTAAACATTTTTTAGCTATCACTTGAAACTATTCATTCAACTAGCAAGCCTAATCGAGAAAGCTAAGAAAGCAAAAGGTCAAAATTCACACATCATGGAAGAAGAAACTAAATTCAATTTCAAAACTTTCAGCTTTGAATAGAAAAAAAAAATCTATAAAGAAATCCAAAAGTTAATGAATAAAAGAGACTAAAGAATAACAGTTAACCAAACGATGGAAGAGTAAGGAGAAAATGAGGAAAAGGAACCAAAGAACTGCTTCCCTGTTCCTATTTTGAACTGGAGGATTTTGAGGCAGCAAGAGGTTGGGCGGTGATGCAGGGTTTGAAAATAGTTAAAGGCTACAGGGGTACATGTAAAGTACTGAAGCCAAATAGCAAAAGTAACTCAACCTGGGCTAAGACTCCAATTCTAATGTCCACCCAAGAGTGCCCAATTCCTTCAACCCGGATTTTCATACCAACAGCCTGCTCAAATATTTGGGCAGCTCAACCTTTCATGCTTATGAACCCTTGATCTCTACAAGACTTCTTTAAAAAGTCAACACTACATGCTTACACAAAAAAACTTCTAAAAGAGCTAGTTCATCATAAATGAATAAACACTAATGAAGAATCTCAATCAAAAGGGAAGAATGAAAAAAAAAAAGGGGGGGGTTCAATCTAATGAAGCATGTCCATGGTAAATATAGGAAGTGCTTGCTAGTCTAATTAAAACCAAATATATACCGTGCTTCAGACTTTATTGATCTTCTAGACCTAAGAATTTAGCTTTTTACATGGTACGCCACACTTGGTTCAATTTAGAGCTTGGTGTCTTCATTTATTTAGATAAATAAATAAATATAATTGCATGTTCATATTCTGACCTCTTGCCAGAATAGTTAGTGAAATCCATATTCCCTTGTACTTGAAGGCATATATATCAGCAGGATTAGGAAGAGATAAAATCCTTGTCCCATATGCCACAATTAGTTTACTGACTTCACGGAAAAGAAGAATCCCATTAGGAGAAGATGAGTCAAATGTCAAGCGTTGTGCTTTGTTCAAGACAAACTCAGCCATGAATTTTAACAACGGAGTGGTAACCTGCAATATTAAATCAAACAATTAATTATGAACGCAGGATTAGAGTTTATTGGCTGAAACTAAAACAATAAACACACCATGAACAGTAGCTTAATACTTCGAAGACTACAAGAAAAAAAATACTAGAAAAAGAAAATGCCAAAGTTACAAGTAGCAGTGACAATAACTTCCAGTAAACCATGAGGTGAGAGAATGGGAACAACAGTAAAAACCAAAATAACAAAAAAGAATCAAAATTTAAAAAAAAAAATCCTGAGTATTTACAGAAAGACCATTTGCACCTAAAATATACCCATGCTTTCAATCTTAAGTACTGCTCAAAGAAAGACCACAAGAATATTTTTGATGGCCACAGGACAGACTAAACTTTAATGAATACTCTAAGAAAAGAGTAAAGCAAAATAATGAGTCCTACAACAGATGAACTAGAGTAAACAATAACAAATCCAGGACAGCAGCTGCTGCAAAAAGCTCAGAGAGTTACGAATGTACCTCTGGTGCGTCAGTCCAGTGAGTAATGCCTTTCAAGATAAGTGGCATGTGCGCAGGGTATAGCCAGTCGAATAGAAGACCATATGTTCTACGACTGGAAAAGCACAAGAAATGAAGAATGAACTAGTGAGGAATGGTCTAAATTTAAAGAACTCAAAAGATTGCATATGTATGAACCTGTTTGTGGCCATTGCAATTCCTCTAAGATCCCTCATTAATCCAATTAAAGCATACTTAACCGCATCAGTACGAAATACTGCATCGGGTGTTGACTCCAGGCTGACAAAGACCTAAAGCACCACAAAACATTAGTGAAAAATGTCAAAATGAAATGATAAATAATGAACTGACAACAGAACAATGTCAGTGGAAAAACCATTGGATGGAAGAGATTCATGTATGTATGACAGGGTTTATGATCCTATCACTTAGTGTATGCACATGTAAGAGAGAGAGAGAGAGTACTTGCAGAAGTGGCTCCATTGAAGACTTGAATTTGATAGGGCTGTCCTCCATAAAAATCAACCACCCAATGGTGTAATAGAATGTTGTCCTGCTACGAGAGCATCTATATTCTTCTAAGAAAGGAAAATGCTCTCTCTGAAATGAAGTTGAGAAATAATTTCATTATCCAGATGCGTGAATTCAGACAGAAAATAAAGTGATGAGACAAAAAAAAAATGTTGCAAGAAGAATTACTGTATGATTTGCAATTATGAATTTAACAGTATCCAGCTTCAGAAGCAACTTTCCAGTCATGTATCTGCCAAAATTACACATTGGTCAGACAAGCAAATTACTTTGTGGGCAGTGTACGACTTTTATCGTACAGAAAACAAACATCTTTAATTCTATTAGACAAACAACAAGTGAAGCTTACCCAGATGCCAGTTCCAAGAACAAGCTTAGCGTGTGATCAATGACTTGCTCGCTCTGAAATAAACACCAATTAAGATAAAGTATGTACCAGCATCATGATAAATAGTTATAAAGCAAGATGTAAACAATCACCTCTGTGTAGCACTTCAGGTTTGTAGCTATCTTCCCAACAATCACATTTAATAGTAACAGGTGATCATGGAGTCCAAGCAGCTCGGATAAACGGGCATATAACTGCTGTAACAGAGAGTGAAAGGCTCAACTTATATACAGACAATCAAATTATATGAAGAACATTAAAGAAAATTGTTTTACCTTGGAGGAATGCATTGCTTGATCACCAACATAGGACTTGCGAAAATGCTGAAAGAAAGTCAGAATTGCTCGATCAAGTCTTTGTTTACTAACCTCACCATACCGCTGCCAAATGCAAATTTGATAGAAACGGTTAAAATAAGTTCATAAAATTCATGAAATATAGTCTGCAGGTTAACAAGAATGTCTCAATGTAAAAGAAAAGGCCAAAGCGTCATCAATATGTATTACGGACCTTACCATCAGAGTTGGGTGATTGTGAACATGATTAACGGACTATCAAGAGAATAAATAAGTAGATGCTTGATAGCATAGAATGGAAGGAATTTTGAGTGCATTTCATGCATAGAAAATTAGAGATAGAAAAAATAGGTCAAGTGGTATTATGCTATCCTTTTTAATGTGAGAAAGGTCAGAGGAGGCTAGCATGATAAGCATCCAATCTAAAACCAATCAACAAGAGGTAAAGAAGCACAAGACGAATCTAAGGCCACAAAAAAAAAATCTAAAATAACTTTAATAACACCACTTAACGGTAACACATTAACTTCTCACAAATGATAAAGATGCATCTTAGACCAAGCAACTGCAACTTTGATCTAAAAACTTTGGGTAGAAATACTTTGTGGAATAGATATCAAACGTTAGCCCCCCAACATTCATAAAGACTATCTTCCACTGCTTAGCATGGTTTGTATTAACTTCATTGATCAGATTCAGAGAACAACATATATTCAGTAACTAACTGAATTTATTTCTTAAACATGGAAAGCAACATTTGACATAACCACACATCCTCCATGAATCATGGCTCATAGGAGCAAGACTAGACAAGCACAACAGATTTTTCTTCGATCAAGTTTTTAATCTAATCTCATGAAATTGGCATCCAACAAGCTAGTAGATAGGCTAATTCAGCCCCATAACCAAATCAATTGCACGTTAGACAATCATGGGTTTCTAGAAAAAATACTTGAACTTTATTGCTAACAAACTTTTGAGATTCTTCTAACAATTGCTGATCTTCAAGACATTGCTTTAGTAATTTACCAATCTGGTCATCCTATACAAACTCACAAACATGCTAACTCTAAGATAAAAAAAAAATCTATATCCCTGAATAATTATTTCAATATCAAATCCATAACCCAGGTATCACATTAAACCTTATTCCTTCTCCCCTCCCACATTAGAACACTCAAGCACAGCAACATTTGACATAACCACACATCCTCCATGAATCATGGCTCATAGGAGCAAGACTAGACAAGCACAACAGATTTTTCTTCGATCAAGTTTTTAATCTAATCTCATGAAATTGGCATCCAACAAGCTAGTAGATAGGCTAATTCAGCCCCATAACCAAATCAATTGCACGTTAGACAATCATGGGTTTCTAGAAAAAATACTTGAACTTATTGCTAACAAACTTTTGAGATTCTTCTAACAATTGCTGATCTTCAAGACATTGCTTTAGTAATTTACCAATCTGGTCATCCTATACAAACTCACAAACATGCTAACTCTAAGATAAAAAAAAATCTATATCCCTGAATAATTATTTCAATATCAAATCCATAACCCAGGTATCACATTAAACCTTATTCCTTCTCCCCTCCCACATTAGAACACTCAAGCACAGCAGCTCCAACTCATCGTTAGTCATCTTTCTGATTGCAGAGGGATGCAAAGATGATATCATGCATATATCTCCCCTCTTTGAACTTTTCTTTTGTTTTCTTCTCTCATTGAAATAGTTAAACTTTTTCTATCCTTATCCCGTATGGCACCAACAATCTAGAGATCCTGTCTATCATCAACAAGGTTGTTGGCATTTCGTGAAGACAAGTCTTGGGTTTTCACTATCCCATAAATACATCCTAAATCCTCCTGACGACAAAGGTGATCAATTTTCACAAGTCCAGGCAACAGTTATAAAATTATAATACAAGGAAAATGAAGATTTCAACATTAAAATCATACTACATATATATATTAAAAATAAATATCATCAAAACCGAGCTACCATGCTCAGTATACCTGACTGTGCAACCCACTATCAGTGACATTTATCAACTGCAGAACACGAGCTGAGAGTTCTGCATCAAGTACTTCTTGTGACTCCATGCTGCAAGGAGGAAATGTAAAAAATATATTGATGACAGTAAAAAGAATGCAAGTCATGCAAAACCAAAGAAGTTTCAAACAAGTAAAAGTACCCTCGCCAAAGTTTGAACCCTATGCCTAATTTCATATTTAACAATCAAGTGACCAAAATTTCCAAGGAAGATCAATTAACAAATTCAGTTAGGTCATATTGCCTGTAATGTTAAATACCATGTCAATCAACAACCTAGCATAATCATATTTGCTTCTGTTTGCATTTCATTTCTGGTTTCAATGTTGTTTTCCTTTTTGCTTTCTAAGTTTTATTCTCTCTTATGTGCATACAAATTTATCTTTATTTTTATATAAGATGTTTCTATTTTCATTTCCTCCTGAAAGTTCAGAGAGAGCAGTTGTTTTTGTTAGTGTCTTTCAGTGAGCTAAAACACAACTGCTATTTGGTTTTGTTAAAATGCAAACTAAATAACATTTCAATTATTATTACTGAACATGTTCATCTTTGATCAATTTTATTTAATTGTCGTCTACAGAAAAATACTGTTTTCAGATTAGAATGTCATATAAGATAGAATCAGGCATTCATGTTAGCTATGTGGCACCTATACGGCAACTATTGTGATAAATATAATGCCCATTCTAATAGAAGGTGATAATTAATTCTTGCAAGTATAGTCAATTGACTGCTAAAACTAATTTAGGACGTTTTAATTAATGGTTCAATTTTAAGAAATAATGCAATATTAAAGTTAACAAAACAAATATAAAACAGAACTACCTGCAGCCAGTACATTGTTTTATCTTAAGAATGGCAGCAATAATATGAACAACCCAAGTAAGTTTAGCTTCAATAATAGAGAGATCATTTTTATCACAGGTCTGCAATCGTGCTTTTTCCTGAAAACAATGAATTAAAAGTATTAAATAGAATCATCAAATGAAAATATATAGACTATGAAGATTCCAAGAAACTAGGCCTCAATCATAAATGACCATACCGTGTATGACTGCAGGACAGGCTCCATCATGTTTATTATATACGAGCCACTGCTTTCATACTGCAACTCAAGGAAATAAAGGAATCAGGAAGCAACTAAAACTTTATGTTTAAGGCGTAAAAAAGCTCATTTCATTAGATTAGGCACTAAAAGTAACCGCGCTCTGATCTTTAATATATCACAGGTGACTGGCATAAGTTCTGTATGATGTAATAGTGCCCTTTGACTTGTTTTATCTTTCTTGCACTGAAATTCTGGAATATTTTTCCCGAAAACAGAAGCTTAATGATTTTTACTAAGTCAAAAAGAAAACCGAAGGAAAAAAGAGAAGGCATAAATTCTAAAATATGATATTCATTTGGAGACTCGCAAACCTGAGATAAGAGAGTTCAACACTCAAAAACTATGGATCAACTTCAACAAAAATGAAAGTAACATGAAGAAATAGCAATTAAACCTGGAATCTGCAGAGGTAAGGAAAGCAATCCAGCTGATCCTGAAGCAGTTCAACATTATCTAATGGATTTTCAGAAAGGTCATCTGGAAATCCCACCTACAGAACGAAAAGAAAACAAGAAATCATACCCTCAAGTTAAAATAATCCACGTCAAAGGGTAATCAAGTTACATGATACCTGTACAGAGTTGAATCTTGATGTGAGAAAGCTCTCAGTGATCTTAGGAACAAATTCATCCAGCAAACTTGGCGCATCACCTTTCAAATAAGGAACAGATGAAACCAATCTGGACCATAGCCCCAATAGGTAGTATACGCTACTACTTGCCCACTGGTATGAAAGCATAAACTCTATTAACCTCTTATAATGCAGACAGCATTAAGAATCTTAAATAAATGTTCAGGGTTCTCCAAAAAATACTTCATAAGAAATGGTTCAAGGTCCTAGAAAAATGGTTTACAGGCAGTTGGGGCCCCCAATTAAGCCATATAAAATCACAAGTTATTTTACCAAATACTTAAGTTTTAAATATCAAATAACCTGCCAGGACAGCAAAGACTTCAGAGTGAATTCAGCTACCAATCGTATCCAATCACTGTAACCCTCCACATTCACTAACTCTGACAACTGTGATAATTCCAAATTTGTTAACATTAGAGGTAATTCTTGTTACCGAAGAAAGGAATCAAATTCATTTACAAGCACCATTAAGTAACAAAAACACATAATCCATGAATCTCTCAAAAAGTGATCAAATCAACAATTCAAATTGTTCAAAATCAGATAAAAAGGAAAATAAAACGATAAATAAATCAGGCAAAACGGCAAACTACTGCATACATCAAAGCCACCACCTATAAAAACATCGGCACTTCACAAAAATTTCTGCAACTGTATGGCATATAGACGTGTGCCTCAGTGCCAAATAACATGCATAAAGAGTACAACACAGAGACATACATTGACTTGCATAGAATCTGGCCCGAAAAAAAATCAAACTAGTTGGTTTCAGATGATTAATCAAAAGCCACTTTTAGCATTGACTTTAATAACTGGTACTAGTTATTAGCTTCTAAAATTCAAAAAAAAAATATCAAATTAACTTTTAAGTCAATGCTAACAACAAATGTCGCAACCAATTGTGAAGTAAAATAAGAAGAATTGAACTTTCATCGATAAACTAAAAGACTTAGTTCAGCTAGTGAGCTTCAAAACATTCGACACTAAAAAACCCTACATCACCAGTCATACAAATGAAAAAACATAATATCTATTCTCCATTCTATCAAGGCTTTCCCAAAAAAGAGTACTTTTTGGCCATCTTATGGAAGAGCTTTCCAATACAAAAGTAGCAGTGAGGCATTTTGCTCTCTAATTTTCAACATTTAACTTCTACCAGAAGTACATTTAGTTTTTTAGACAAATCTATAAATTAAATATTTTTCCCTTTTTTATCGATAAATTAAATATTTTTTAATAGGTACTATTGTGTAGTAGCAAATATTTAATGATTCATAAAACTAGAGGGAGAGTTAGTCTTTCATGTTCATCTTTTTGTATTCAATATTTTCAATTGCTTTCACTTTTTTTTCTTTAATAATTGGGGGAAGAGGTACGGATGCTAGAGATTGAATCCAAGCTCTCATGTTGTACAATACAAGAATCATGCGACTAAGCCAAGAGGTTCTTGGCCTTTCTGATTTTATTTAATTCTGTTTTTATTGTGCTTGTTTCTATATTTCCAATTAACAAAAAACGAAAGTATGTATTGATTTAACTTTTCAATTTAAAACTTTGACCTGGTTTAACGAAGTTTAATAAAAACTAAAAAAGTTTTCAACACCCTACAGTGCATCTCCATCAGGTTTTCCCAGTGCTAACTTAGCTTGTCTTCTTTACAGCAGTTCTAGAGCAACTCTTACAGCACTTTCTGGAGAAGTTGCAGCCAGGCCAAAAAGGCTCTGAATTTGCGAGATTTATCAGAATGATAATACTCAGTGATACAGCAGTATGACAGTGCAAAACTTATATGCAAATTCAAAAGTTTGAACTTTAGAGACCACAACAAAGCCACAGCTCACCAAACATAGGAAGCTACATAATGACCACATGAAACAATAAAAACTCACTAAACATAAAAATCAACATCATTACTACCAGTTGTCAGACATAAACAAGCTTCAAGCATGCATGTGCACTTAATACACATATTAAAGATTAATATCAATAACAAACATGTGAAAGGGGGAAAAAGATATAATTCTGTAACATTACCTGATAATTTACCCTAAAACGTCCAAGAAGTCGACAGTATTCATGGTAATTATCATGATCAGCAAGACCTGATATCCAGCCCAGACATGATTTGTAAACAATGAGGGAAAAATAAAAGATAAAGAGGAAAAAGAACTCTGAACTTTACAGAATATGAATGGTGCAAGAGAACCCAGTTCTCTTTCAGAGAAGAGGACTGCTCAGGAGTCAATCCATAGGAGCACACTTCTCAAAAATGAATATATCAAATAATCATCATTATTTGATTTTCCATAAAGCATATAACAAGCAAGCAACATAACATGATTACTAACAAATTTCAGCAAACAATAAACAACTAACAACAGGAAAGTTCCATTCAAGAAAAGGCTTATGCAAGCTATTTTAGTTTAGAGGTGTCAACCTTATCTGAAAGTAGATAAATCAAACCTCATTCAAGTATGTTTCCCAAATTTGTAAGTCATGCCCTACAACTGACGTTGGGGTCAATAACTGAGGCCTTTGGCAATTGGAGAAAATTTTTATCCATCAAGATTGAAACATAAAGGCAAAATTTGTAAATTTTCATTTAAGAGACATTCCAGCAAAAGGCAGCTCAAACAGATTTATGAGCATGTCTTTGAAAGCTATGCTTAAGGAAGCACTTTCCCTTAAATTGACCTCAATAGCCACAATAAAACCCTGGAAAAGAGATGAATGCATACGATTTCCCACGTTACAAAAACATCATAACTTGAGGAAAGCACATATACATTCCACAAGTCCAGGAATAAATAAACAGAGAAGAAAACTATTGAATTATCCAGGAAGGTAAACAACCACATAAATATAAAACAAAGGATTCAAATAAAAAACCAAAAGAAAACCAAGCTTAATCTTCAAGGAATTACACTCAATACAATTAAGTAATTAAATTTTTAACATAATTGCCTACAAAAGCAAATACCATTACGGCCACCAAGTGATAAAAAATCTAATACTAATAGCATACAAGCCAAGGATACCTTGTCCTGATTGGAGAATTTCTTTTGTTCCTGTCATTAAATGAGCCAAAAACTTGGACCGTGCAGCATCATTTACAAATAAAGAACGTCTTACAGATGCTAGTCTTACCAAGCATTCCAATGCCTGAAAAAAAAACACCAATATAAATTAGCACATGGAAAACCCTTGAATAATTAGCAAGGAAAAATCAATTCGAGAGAGATAATTAGTTGAATTTAGAACTTTGAATAGGGGGAAAAAGGTTGTGGTTTAAAACCATGTGTTCAACAGTACTACAACAAGCAATATGAAAAAAATTGCAATTGCTAACTAAAATGTGGGCTCATACAGAAGGTCTAATCAAGATCTTAGGAATAGTCGGCAAGACTTTACTCATTCTTCTTATAAGACCTAACAAACGCTGTTACATATGCAAGAAGAGCATACCAAGCACATCCAATTGGATTAGATAACGAATTACGCTAAAGTTAGAATTTGGCAAAGAACAGTAAGCTAGTAATTAGACTACAGTAACGATAATACACACACAAGCACTTATATTAATCTCATTAGTTTAATGCTACTATCCAGAAAGCCACTAACACCGCAGCCTGCAAAATTGCCTGAATTAACTTCAAACCAATCAGTCTACCAACCCCACTCTATCTACTTCTAACACAACTGCTATTTGTAGGACAGTGACAGTCGCTCTAATTATTACTATAACCAACATTTCCACTTCAAGGATGACAGCTTAACACAAATTCAGGACCTGAACTACATTCAAACCTGTTTATACATGCAATTAAAAATACAATATGCAGAAATATGAACATACACAGATGCATAAGAGATACAATGAAATAAAAATGTCAAAAATATATAGATAAAATTACTGTAAATTTTTTTATTATACCAAGGGTTCATATGGATCCCTTCGTACAAGAGATGGGGTGAAATTCAAAGCTTTTTGACCCCCAATTTCGCCACAGGGGCATTGTCACCTCATTACAATCGTAACTAACTCAATGCCATCATTGTTTTCAACTCCCCGGAACCAATCACATCCAAATAGACCCTAAGTCATTGATTATCTTCATGATCGCTGCATTTTGGAAGGTTCACCGTCCACCCTATTGTATATTATTTTACTTAAATCTTGGTATTCTGCCACGTTATCAGAATCTAAAACAGTTCATCCCCACCTCAATATACTGTATTTATAATTATTTAAGCCTTCAAGTTTTGCAGCATTTTCAAGGACTATGGTCCTATGATACTCGGACTCGGGTGTGAGTATCAGATACGGGTATGCATCTAATAATGGTATGGTTAGATTTTTCTACGTCTTTCCATGTATTGGAGGATCTTTGGAGAATATATCCTCATATCCATGTGTCAGACACAATTACTTAAATAAAAATGAAGAGTCCAAGCAACATAACTCTGGTCCACAATATTTTTTAGTCTTCGAGTTTTGCAGCATTTTCAAAGACTCTGGTCCAAAATATTTTTTATACTTTGCCCATCCTGGCTAAAACCTTACCATCTCCAGGGAGAGACAACATTTTCCCGTGAAACTTAGGCAAAACCTGCCTCAGATACAATGTCACTATTATTCCTCAACAAATAGACATTAATACCAACCCAACAATTCATTTTAAAGTTTAAACATATGTTATCACATCAAAAACAGAACAAGGTCCAAGTATGGATAGTAAAAGCTCTACAAGAAACATGACAAATCATACTAAATATGACTGCTCATGCATACACTCCAAAAAATATATATAATTTCAAATTTTAATGTTATCCATCAACCAGATGCTAGTTTACAAAGGATTATAATACTAAATTTGAACCTGAGAAAGTAAAAGAAGCTCAAAACAGTACGGCAGAGACACTTCCAACGATTTGAGAAAAAAAGTTCAAAAGCAGGGAAATCATTATGATGGTATAAACTAACCTCCTTTGAAAGAGGAGCTTTAGTAATTGAATAATAATCAAAAAATATCTGAAGTGTTGAAGAATCCTCCAATAACGGCCTCCAAGATGACGGTATCTGTAAGGTTACCACCATATACTTGGTTACTTACAAATACCACCCAATGAGATACATTCAAGTAACTAAAAGGAAATGGACAACAGAGAAAATGTTTCATTGATACCTGAACAGTACCAAACTCTTCCGAACTTTCATCAATTGATGTCCCAACAAAATCAAAGGATAAACATTTATGTGCAAGAGAAAGTGCCAGCTCTTGTAGTCGACTTGCAACTGCATTTTCACGTCAAACAAGAATGAGTCGCAAGAAAAATATGAAAGGACAAGAATAGGGAGTAAAGGAAAAAGGAAGGAATTCAAATAAAAGAAAAAGAGCAAACATAGCATGTTACCATCACTTTGCAGGTGGCGCAATGATGTTAAAGACATTTGGAATATTTGAAAAAGTGACTGATCCCTGAATGAGCAGGCTACCCTTCGATGATGTGTTGATGGCAACCCCGGATTAGGCTGAGAATTAAGGTGCCAAAAGATGCACAAGCACATAAAAAAAAATCCATTGCAAGCGCATGAATAAATTATTGTGATTGAAAATAAAAAGGAAAACAATGGAATGAAAAAGAAAAAGTACCCAATTCTTGATCATAGCTGAAGTTAAATAACCTAGGTATCACAGGATCCAACAAAAGTAAAAGCATTTATAATTTTATTTGGGAGGGGGAGAGGAAATACTGGATAATAAGGTTAAATTAAGGTTTTTTCTAATGCTATTTTCTATTAAATGAACTGGAGGCTGTGGTGTGATATAAAGAACAGATCAATGACCTTTTCCTAAGTACTCAACAAAAATATACATCAGATTCTTGAGACATATCAATGATCTTTTCCACGTATGAATGTTTCATCTAAAAAATCCCCATTCACACTTCACAGTTTGATGATTCATTCAAGTTTAATAATCATCAGTAAACTTCCACTGCACACTCAGAATGCGCCAATAAAAAGTATCTTCGAGAAACACTATTCATAAACTTCCAATTCAAGGACAACTTCATGTGGATGGACAAGGGAAATTAAAGGACCAATAGCCAACAAATGCAGCCCTGCTTCAACAACATAAAATGATAAAAATTTCTACACTGTCCAATCAATAAAATGGAGGACAATGACATACAGCATGTTCCATCCCACAAACTAAGATAGTCAACAGAATATAGCTACATATGATTTCTTGCAGTAAAATATTAAGATAACAAGTTTCTCACCATCTGATAGGAGTTAACAACTATCAGAAACCAGAAGATAAATCAAAAACCATGAAGATAACTAACCTGGTTCATCTCAGAGACAAGTTGATTCAGTATCTTCAAACCAATGGCATAATGTTCTGAAGTTCCCTAGTAAAACAAAATGCCAAAAAGCAAGAAACATAAGCAAACTTTACAAACAAGGAGGAAAGCATGTCATGCAAAAAAATATAAGTCACAGCACAAGCATTATAAGAGACATCAATAACTTTGAATTACTTTTGATGCTAATCAGAAAAAAGCAGTAATGTTTGTGAATAACAATCAAGATAAAAACATAAATATTGACACCAATGAGCATATTGCATTAAGCAAATTATCCAAAACAATTTGGCCATGCACAAAGAAAATACAGAGTGGGTTCAATATCGGACTTCATATTTCATGGGCAAGAAGGAAGTAAGAAGGCTAAAACGATGAAGCCTTAGACTTCTCAATCACACATACCATATATACACACATATATCTATGTGCCAGTACAATCCCCAAGAATTAAACCAAACAATCAACCTAAAAGTTTACATGCATATGCTATGTTGTACTCATGCACATGCAATAATGTATCATTTAATTGTTATTTTTACTACATTACTCTTTGCTTCCAGAATATCTTAATGTAAAAGAAAATAGAACAATTTTGTCAATAACATTGTCACGTTATATTGGCTTGCCATGATCTCAATTTCTCGCTTTTGCTTTTCAACTTATAGCAATCTTTTCAAAAGCAAAACCAGAAGAAGAGCCTAAAGCACAGCAAAATCACCTGGCTCAAGAAATTAGCCGACTCTTTAACCACGTCGCGGAATCTCTCGTCATCAAACCACCCAAATTTCGTCACTCTGCATAACAACTGAATCAAAGATGCAGTGACAAACGGCTGCAATTTCGGTCCTCTTGTCGCTAAATAATTGAAAATATAACTCCCTACAATATTAAAACAAGCAAAAATAAATTAAATCTCGTAAAAGAAAAAAAAAGAAGCTAAATGTAAATAAAAATAATAATAATAATAAGGAAAGTGAAAGAAACATTCAACATACAGATATCGAGGCGAAGATTCAAAGCCAGGCTATGATCGGTAACTTGTTTCAAAAGACTAGAACTAGCAAGCATCAAGGCATAAGGAGTCAAAGCATTCTCAAGAATGTATTGGCATTGCGAAATGTAATCAGTGTTCACCGAAAAGCATTTCAAAGTGTTCTCCGCATGAGCTCTTTCCGCCGAGTCTTGCGAATTGTATAGCCTCTCGCATAATGCTTCTAACTGCGCCAAGTTCTCCATTAGTCGACTGCCTGAAAAAAATAACCAGAAAATCAGGGGGGGAGAAGTAAAATCAATCGATTCGATCATTTCAAAAACAAAAACAAAAAACATGGAGATAACGATCGTAGTTTACCTTGTTTGGATCGTAAGAGAAAGATCTAGGAAGCGGCGATTTAGCGAAAATGAAGAAGAAAAACAGAAATATTATACTTTGAAGATATCGAAGGAGGAAAAGGAGGGTTTGGTTTTTCTACGATGGGATGGAGGAATCAGCAATGCGGTTTTTTTTATTTTCTTTTTCATTTTTCTTTTTGTTTCTTGCTTGGTTTTTGGATTTTTGGGTTTGCGGAATGTTCCGTGTGGTACTAGTGTAGGTTTTCCTTAGATGTTCACCGTTGGATTTGATTACTCAACCCTACATCTAACGTGAAGAAATTTTAATCAACAAAATTTGGACACTACAAAATACTGATGAGAAATATTAGATCATGTTCCAGCACCATCAAATAATTTAAATGAATAGTTATTTAAAAAATAAATAAAACTTTTATTACACAATTATGCATATTTAAACAAAAATATAGAACATAAATGCATGTTTAAAAATAATATATAATAATAAATAATAAAACAAACAGCTTCAGACTGATTAATAATAATAAATAAAATATGTACAACTCAATCGAGTTAGTGTTTCGATTGAAAGTGATACTAACTTAATCATTAGCTTAAATAATAGTATAGATATAAATATACAATTGATGCAAGTAATAAAATATGCATAACAAAATTAAAATGGCTAATTTGTGCATATATGCCGGGTTTGTTTTGTTAATTGACTAAATAGGTTGTTTTTTTAAAATATTTAGGGAAATAGATCGATTTTGGAGAGAGTGTGTGAAAGTGCGTCAAGTTGATCGAGTTTTCCTAACAACAATGCATAAGCTGGATGAGCTTTCCTAACAATTGTGCGGGAAGCTTGCCCAACTGGACGAGCTTTTCTGCCAACTATGCAGAAAGCGCGTCCAGTTGAACGCGTTTTTCATACTATTTCTTCAAAATCGATCTATATTCCTAAATTAAAAAAAAAGGTCTATTTGACCAATTAAAGAATAAATGGCATATATGGTAATCTAACCAATTAAAACGTATACAAATATTAAAATAAAGCTTTAATTAGACAGTAAATTAAAAATTTTACTAATATAATTAGTTTTGGATCTAAATATCACCATTTGTATATTTTTATTAATTTTTTAAATAAAAAATAAAATACCCTCGAATAATAAAAAATTAATTATAAAAAGATATTTCTATAATTTTTTAACCAAGTTGATGATTTAATTAAAAGTGACACCAGCTTTTATTAATGCAATATTAAATTTAGTTGAGGAAGAAGGGCTTCAATCATATTTTAAGATAAAAATATATCCATAACCTTATTACATTAATAATTAATTTGTACGAAAATAGTTTTTAAAAAACTCTCATATGTAAATATATATATATACAAGCTTAGTGCCTTCACACATTTCTCATTTATTTATGTTCAATATATAATTTAAGGGATATTATTTTAAAGGTATAATGATAAGTTCATCTTTTAATTTTTTTTGTCATTTTGCTATTATTTTTATCATTTTAACTCTAATTCTTTTAAAAATTAGATTATGTTTTTTAGAAAAAACTTAGGGTCTGTTTGATTGACGGAATTGATTTTCTAGAAAATCATTTCTAACTTTTCCAACGTTTGATTGGCGGAAAACATTTTCCATTTAGAAAATGAACTCCAAAACAAGGGAAAATGGGTTACATTTTAGGGAAAATGTCTTACCCTTTCAATTTCCGTAAGACATTTTCTGTGCTCTCCTCTCTATCGCCTCCTTCATTCCTTTCTTCATTTCCGGTAGAAAACTGCTTCTGTTGATCGATTTTCCAGTAACTTTTTTTTTAATTATTCAATACTTATTTTTTTAACACAATTACAAATAATTTATTTGATATTAGTTTTTTTCAATTTATAACGATTAATATTGTAGATTATTAATTGAGTATTATTATAAATAAATCATTGCAATATATGTAAAAACAATTTAAAATATAAAAATTTATTAATATCTATTAATATATGTAAAAACAACTTTTTCATAAAATATTTTCAGGAAATCTGCCAAACAGCAGAAAATATTTTCTAGTAAATCATTTTACAGAAAAGTAAAGTATTTTCCAGAAATCATTTTACGGAAAACATTTTACTGGCAATCAAACAGACCCTTACTAAACTATTAAAAAGTTAATGGTATTGATGCATGATATTTTATGTGTACAATATAAAAATTTTAAAAACACATAAAACATTAAAAATCAAAGAATATATATTTCTATAAAACTATCACGTAATGTCAATTTTGTTAAAATTTCAATAATTTGATTAGTAATTTGAAAAAAAAAAAAGACAAAACGAATAAACATTTCCTATTTTAAATAATAAGGCTAAAGTAAGGAGCAGTGGCCAAACATGTCATTAGATTTTTTCAATCTGTTTAAGAGTTTAATTATGATTTTCAACAAAAATTTCAAAGATTTAATTAAAATTTTGAAAGAATTAACGAGAGATTTCAAAATTTTAGTCTTCAAATAATTTTTTTTTGAGAAAAGTTATGATTAGAATTTATAAAAATTCTGAGGACTACATTAAAAAGATGTGAAAAACATGATAAAATATTCCAAAATTGTGAGGACTAGGTCCTTTTGTGTCCAACGAGGTTCCACTTTCACAGTTAGTGGGGGTGGATCTATTCATAGTTTGGCCGAGTAGAGCTAAATCAAATCTAGATTTAATATGTAACAAATAATAAATATTGATATAAAATTTAATATTTTTATATACAGTATACCATACAAACAATAAAACCAAACTGCCAAATCTGATGAAATGAATCAGGACATTTAAAGCACAAGGTGCGAATGGCCCAACTCATGTACAGCCTTATATTCTTCATCTTTCTCCCTGCAGAAGAAAAATGCTAGTGTCTGCCATCATTACTGTTTGATGCATGATTCACGAACCCTGTTTCCTAGTATGTTTATCGGCAATGAAAATGTGCTTATTCGTTCCCCACGTTGAGATAAAGGAGAAAGATGGGGTAATGTAGTTCCCCGACAATATACTGCTTTAGTGATTTCGCTTCCATTAACCTGCTCCTTTGCTTTTATTTTTATTTTTTTGGGCTATTTTATCAAAAAAAGCTATTTTTTTTAAATTTACTGAAATGGGCCGGTTTTTTAATTATTTACCGGAATGAGCCATTTTCCCCAAAATCGCTGCCACGTAAGCGCGATGTCAGGGTACGTGACAAATCATCGCGTCCACGTCAGTGCAACCTGCTGACATGTAAGGAAAATCGCTCCCTCAAGGACACGATTTCCTTCCACGTCAGCAGGTCGCGCTGACGTGGACGCGATGATCTGTCACGTTGCGCGTTTCCGGGGACGCGATTTTGACGTTGATTTTACGTTGGGTTTTCTGGGTTTTAGGGTTTAGGGGTCTCGGAAAAAATTATTTCGAATTAAAATCGCTTCTACCAGGATGCTATCAGAGAAGAAATTGTGAAATCATGCCCTCGTGGACGCGATTTCGGCACAGTTGGTCATATAAGAAATAATTTTTTTTGACGTTTTCTGAGCAAATAATATAAAATCGTTGATACCAGGATGCTATATGAGAAGAAATTGTGAAATCGCGTCCTCGTGGACGTGATTTCGCTACAGTTGGTCATGTAGGAAATAATTATTTTTTGACGTTTCTGAGCAAATAGTGTCAAATCGTGCCCTCGTGGACGCGATTTTGCTACAGTAGCAAGTTTGGGCTGAGGCTATAAATTAAGTAGAAAATGTTATTAGAATGCATAAGTCATAGCAGAAACATTTTAGAGAGGCTAAGAAAGTTAGAGTTTCAAAATGAGTGGATGTATTAGTGCTGTTATTTACTACGATGGTGAGGTTTGCCACACCGAGAATGGTGTTGTTTTTTTGTCGGAAAATACGGTGCGACTATCATTTAACCAAAACATAGATTTGACAGAATTTCGTAAAAGAATTAGGCGTAAAATCTTCGGAACGACGCCAATGAAAGTTCTGTTAATCACGTATCGATTTTTTTCTTCTGTTGATCCGGTGACATATGACTCGTTCGACATAAAAGGTGCTCGTAGCTTGGAGGTAATGGTGCAAACTCATCTTACTAACGGAGCAACTTATATTGAGTTATATGTACAATTTATATCGCTAACTGATGTACTTCCGTCCAGTGTTCGAGATGTATACACGATCCCTAACCGACACTTGGATAGAGAATTTTGTAAGAAAATTGAGAAATTTTTTGAAAGAATTTGAGAGAATTTTTGAATGAAACTGAGATGAGATTTATTTGTGAAAAAATAAGGGATAGGGGAGGTTTTATAGTAAAAAAAATTGTGACTGTTGGCAGGGACGGTCAAATTTTTGACTATTGAAAAACTGTTCACGCACGCGTGTTATCGCGTCCACGTCAATGCGACCTGCTGACATGGACGCGATGATCTATCACGTACCCTGACATCGCGCTTACGTGACAACGATTTCGGAAAAAATGACCCATTCCAATAAATAATTAAAAAACCGGCTCATTTCGATAAATTAAAAAAAAAACTTTTTCTAGTAAATTGCCCTTTTTTTTGGCCAGTTGCTCCTTTGATTTTATCGTTCTTTCGTGTTCCACATTTAATGTTCCTCGTAATTTTTCTTCGTCGTTTACGATTTTTTGTTACTCCCCATGAAATTAATTTTATTTTCACGTAATTTTTCTTTTAAACATACATCTTTCTTTATAAAAATTATAAATAATGGGTTAAAATTCAATTTATTACGACAATTTAAATAAATTTCAGTTGAAATTTCTACCAATCAAAAACAGCAAACAGTAAATACCAACTTTCTTCCTCTCACTGAAAAATGATGTTCAAAATTGTTACACTGAACTGCAAAATGCAAATCTTATATAACACCGGGATCTTAAGGATTTTTCAATAATTAATCAACAACGAAAATAAGCATTCTACTCTAAACAGGTTTCATCGTTGCTACCATGGAGATTAAATACCTTATTCGGTTTCCCTTCAACATCTGCTTTAGTAGCCGTATCCTGATATAACCAACGAACCCGACATATTAGCATGCAAAGTATAAAGAACAAGAAAGTGTTCCATTACTAATCATGTTAGATTCAGAAGTGCAAACCTGAATTATCCATGGGGTTCCCAGCAGGCACGGGCTCGGGTTCCTTTATTTCCACAACCACACAATCGGACATCAAGAATGTCTTGGCCACTGATGCTGCATGCTCCAAGCAACATCTGACCACCTATATCAAGAAAAATACAATCATCAAAAACTGGGATTTTAACACAAAATCCTTTCCCTCAATTCCCCCTAGGCTTCCTTTCTACCGAATATTCTTGCAATTCATGGATATACTAATTTTATTTGAGTCCCACAAGTTTTAAAAACACTTCGGGTTAAAATTGTAAACTAGGGAAAAAGCTATTTGGCACGCGAGCATTCAATTAAAATGGAGTCAAGCACTTAACAAGGGAACTAACCTTGGTTGGATCAATAATTCCTGCAGACATAAGATCCTCATAATTTCCAGTGGCAGCATTGAATCCATACCTAGGGTTATCATTGGAGAGCACCTGCAAATAATTAAATAACAGAAGGAAAACCACAATTGTTATCACACTGCGTAGAAAGCAGAGTACTGGTCATGGTAACTTGAAACATCATATCGCGTACCTTCTCGCTCACCACACTTCCATTTACACCAGCATTTTTAGCTATCAATTTTAGAGGGTAACTCAAAGCTCTTTTAACAATATCTGCTCCAACCTATAGTAAATCAAGATATTTAGGGTTTACGAACTTTATCTACAGCCAAATATTTCAACAAAAAACATTCTGAAGTTTTAAGATTTTTTTAAGTTATCAAAACAATTTACCTTTTCTTCATCATTATCAAGTGAATCCTTGATAGCATCCACCTTAGAAGCAAGTCTTAGCAAAGTACATCCACCACCGACAACAATACCTTCCTCAACTGCTGCCTGATAAATATCCCAAAACATGCAGTTTTTTATGGTATTGAAGGGCAATAATTACAAAACAATCATCAAGACAAGCTTTAAGATTTATATATTACCTTAGTTGCATTAAGAGCATCTTCTACTCTCAATTTCTTTTCTTTAAGCTCTGTTTCAGTTTGAGCTCCAACCTTTAAATTTTCAAAAGAACATCACATTAAAAATTGGATAGAAATACTATAAAATTTCTTAAAACAAATTCCATATGGATAAACTACATAGAATGTCCCTTCAACAAACTAGTGGTTACCTGTATCACTGCCACACCACCAGATAATTTAGCAATCCTTTCGTTAAGTTTTTCCTTCTCATAATCCTGTTCTGCAGCCTGCATTAAAGTAATAATAAGTTAGACATTGTAAGCCTGCAAGAAAGCCTGGTAACCACAATTAGCGCAAACTTGAAAGACAACCTCAATGAGATTTTTAATCTGTACAACTCGTTTATTCACTGCTTCCTGGGTGCTTCCATCACCCACGATGGTGGTTGTATCCTTGGTAAGCACCACTTTAGAGGCATGACCCAAGACTTCTTTGCTAGCTTTGTCCAAGGAAAGCCCAACCTCATCTCTAATAACAGTACCTGTACGCAAATGGTAGATATCTCTCAATAATTAGAACACAAGCAAATTGAGTTTTGGGAACAATATAAACACATGAAAAATACAGAACTATACAAACCTCCAGTAAGGATAGCAATGTCATCCAGATACTGACTCTTGCGTTCTCCGAAGCCGGGAGCTTTGAGAGCAGCAATCTTCAAAGCACCTCTAAGTTTGTTCACAACCAGAGTTGCTAAAGCTTCCTGTTCAATGTCTTCAGCAATTATCAAAATTGGGTATCCGCTCCTAATGGCATCTTCCAGGATGTTGATAAGATCTCTTGCATTGGTAATTTTTTTATCAACCAGCAGCAACTGCAATCAAAATGCATATGCAATTGTCAACATGCAATACGGGAAAGTTCAATGTTAACAAGAAAAAAATGTCAATCTCATGATTATAAAATGTACCTTGCAGTTCTCATATTCTACTGCCATTTTCTCACTATCAGTGACAAAGTAAGGTGAGATATAACCACGGTCAAATTGCATCCCTTCAACAACATATAGACTATTCTCAGCACTTTTTCCCTCCTCAAGGGTAACTACACCCTTTCGACCAACTTTACTCATGGCCTCGGCAATCATATTTCCTACTTCATTGTTGTTCCCGGCACTAACAGCAGCAACATCAGCAAGTTCACTGTCTTCAACCTAAACCCCACAGCACACTAATTATATTCCCTTCAAATAGTAAAATACAGAAAACATGAAAGGAGGTGAGCATTAAGATTACCTCTTTTGAAATAGCCTTAAGCTCAGATACTAAAGCCCTTGAGGTCTTCTCAATGCCCCTAGTGATTAAGACAGGATTTGCACCGGCTGCCACCACCTGAATTACAATAGCTCTTAGCAATTAAACACAAATAGCATGTAAATGTCTAACTTTAAAGTTCTCTCATGTACCCCAAACATAATTATATGAAGATAAATGAACGAACCTTGACACCTTCAGCAATCAAACCTTGCGCAAGAACAACAGAAGTTGTCGTTCCATCACCAGCCAAGTCATTAGTTTTAGCAGCTGCCTGTCTTACTAACTTAGCCCCAATGTTCTCAACTGGGTCCTCCAACTCAACCTTGAAATTGGTACAGACACATCATTCAATCAATGAAAATTCTTAAAACTTTCGATCAAGCTTTCAACTTCAAAAAATGGTTAGAGCAAACGCATTATACCTCCTTAGCCACTGTCACACCATCATTAACGATTTTGGGAGAGCCATATTTGCTCTCTAGAACGACATTCCTGCCTTTTGGTCCAAGAGTGACTCCAACCAAATCAGCAAGCTTGTTCACACCAGTCTACAACAAAAGAACATGAAGTAAGCTAGAGCAAACATATAAAGGCTGTGAAGTTCAGTTGAATACTTAACCAGTTAAGCAACTTTTTAGCATTTGAAACAAAGACTCACTTGTAATCTCTTTATGGCTGACCCATCCTTATTGAAATGTAGCTCTTTTGCTGCAGAAATCTTGGGCAGACGAGATCTTCTAAGAACAACATTTCGTCTACTAACAAATGAAGATGTAGAAATGGATGCTAAAGATGACAATCTGTTGGAAGAAGATGAAAGCTTCTTATCCATGACCAGACCATTAGGTGCAACGAATGAGCCAACTGATGACATGGCTGTGAAAGTGGATGCCATCTTACTCTCTTAATAAGCTGAAAAATATTCAAAACAATAGTTTTAGAATCAAGGTTACCTCAAATGTAAATTGATTAATAAGCAATTTTTTTCAAATATTTTAATTTCTACAACTAAAACACAGTAAAAAACAAATGAAGGTAAAATTCACAGGTAAAACCAATAATTTTTAAAGCATCTCAGGTTTTAACAAAGTTCAAATATAAACGAAGGGATTTTTCTAATATTTTCATTTTCTAAAACTCAAAAATAATAGTTAAAATATAAAGCTAAAATATAACCATAAAAATATTTAAGCAATTCGAGATTTTTTTAAGAAAACTAGTTAGGGAAACATAGGAATAAATACCTTAAATTTGCTCAAATTCGAAGCAAACTTCTGAAAAAAAAAGAAGTAAATTAGTACCGAAAACGAATAAAAGATAAACAAAGATAAAATAAAACGAGAGAGAGGCCGGTGAAGGGAGTAAAAAACAGCAAAGACGGAAGAACGAGCAACGAAGATGACGGAAGGAAGAGGGAAAGAGAGAAGTAAACAAAGTGTAGAACAGAGAGCGACGCTAAAGTGGAGGTAGATAGTGGCCGGGGATACGGACGAGCCAACGTAAGTGAGTGAGGTTTTGCAATGACGAGCATGTGGAGGAAGTAGGATGTCGCCGGATGAAGGAGCGGACCACCGTGAGGATGGAAAGCTTTCGGCGGCTGATGGGTAGGAGAGGATAAAGGAAACAGAGTACTATACCTTTTAGGTTTTTGTGGAGGTTTATGCAGTGCACTACTGAAAAATGCTATCTGCGTTTCCGATTATAAATTCTCCAAACCTAAGGTTGTTTAATCTGGACCGTTGGATCTCCTTATTCTGTAATCATTTCATTTGTCCCGTTTCCCGTCTGGTTCTCAGTAGAACTATCTAGAATGTTATCACTTATCACAATTCTAGAAAAGGGCAACCAATTAGAACTAATTTAACTATTTACATAAAGAGAAAGGCGTCATTTGGTTGGTAATCTTATTCAGTTCAGTTTGAATATGCGGTGTTTTTATTTATGATTAATATAAACATAATAGTGAACCATATTATAAATTAAATGCACTGCATTATATCCAATCACTCAAAATTCATACTTAGAGATTTTGATGTTATTGTAGATGGAGTAATTCATCAAATAATACAAAACTACTCGTTTCACCCTTTTAACTTAAAAAATATTTTAATTAATTAATTTTTTCCTTTCAATCTTTAAATTTATATTATTTATTAAAATACTCTAAAATGAATAAAAAATTAACTCTTATTAATTTTGCTAACTTGACATACATGTAGATGTCACATAAGCAATTTTTTTTTTGTTTTTTTTAAATTTAATTAATTGCTAAGTGAGATACACATGTGCTATCACATGCATACATCCGCAAAGTTAATATAAGTTATTTTTTCCATCTATTTTAGAGTGATTTAACAAACAATGAAAGGTTAACAATTAAAATAAAAAAAATTAGATGAAGAAATAAAATAACTTTTTTTTTGTAAAATTTGATGGTTAAATAAGTCATTATACCATAATAAATAAGGTTAACTTTTATCATGTAATTTTTCTCTTAGTAAAGGAAATAATATAATTCAAAGCATGCTACATGGCCGGCTTCGCATGTGGGCATTAAAACAATGAATTTATAACAAAAAATTAAAGTCTGATTTTATTGCAAGCGTATTGGTCAGTTGTAATATTTATAGTGTTATAATTGAACAAATGAGTATTCAAATGATCGACCTCAAAGGAGATGACGATTGAGCGATAACTAGCATACACGATAGAGTCTAAGTAGCTACTAATACAATTTTACAGTACGACAATTCATAACAATAAAATATTACAAGAAAAATAAATATGCTACTCTAAGGACTAAATTGCAAATAATGTGGAACTAAGGGACTGCCCAATAAATAACTAATGGTGGTTGGTTGATTCCGATATGGTTCACCGATCTCCGAATAATAGACTTAAATTGTGTAATTTATTAAGTGGTTCAATTTTATCTTCTGGTCTCAAATTTATCAACTTAGATGAATTAGCTCTGATTTATCTTCTGATCTCACCGGTTAATCCAAGACTAATGAATGAGTGCATAATAATATTACATTTTGATTTTACCTGCCTCAATATTCTTTTAGGGGTGTCACTTTCTAAGTTTTTTGGTCTATTCGATTTGGTTCAATTTATTACAATTTAGTCATTTGTCTCAAAATTTAGTCTACACACATATTCATCAACCAACCTCTTTTTAGGTTTAATTTTTCATGCTAAAAGCAAAAGAAATGTACATAAAAGTGAAAAACAAAGCAACCACGAAATTAAAGTTTAAGAAAAATATGAGAGTTCAAATTTTTATACAAAAAAAAGCATGAAACTAAAATTATTCAATAAGAAAATATAAAACAAGAAACATAAAAGGGTCAAGAAGAACTGAACTCGACTTATTTTTCTAATTTTCTAAAAAAATCAACCTATTTTCAAAACTATTATTTTTAGCATATTACAACAATTTAGCCTCCAATAACCAACCAAAATAATTAAAAAATATAATTAATCATCAAATAATCCATCAAAATAATTAACAAATATAACTAATAATCAAATAAACCATAAAAAATATTAGATTAAAATTATGTTATAAACACAAAATCTACTCAATAATTAAAGTCCAAATACCATCAGCCACCCACGCATGCCCACTCAAATACCCAAATCCCCAAACTCAGGCCGAACCCATAAAAACCTTCCCTAGCAATTGTTTTGTTTTTTCTTTCCTTCTTTCCCAAACAGGATGTTAAGAGAATTTTATTTTTTAACCCAAAAAGTTCCTATTCCCTAAAACTTTCTCCCATAAAGATCTTATGAATCTAAGATCTAAATTTTAATCCTTGCTTAGTCCTTTCTTCTCCGCCTCATGCCACCATAAAAAATGGAGAAACAAAACAAAGATCAAGAAAGACTCAAGTGAAAATAGGTACTTGAAAATTTAAGCAATTTCTCGACTCTTGATGCGTATTTTAGATGAGAGAATGATGGGTTGATTGGTTTTTGGCTGGATTTGAGATTTGAGAAACTGAGAATTTTTCTTTTTCTTTTTCTAAAGCCTGCAACTATTACCCTGCCTACTGAACTCCGTATCAGTAACTTTGACAATTTTCTTCTTCTTTTTTTAAAAAATCGGTGAAAACGGGTATAGCGGACCCATTTTGCAGCTATTCCCCGTCACGGCGTTATTTCGCGGCCGTTACCCGCCGCTATTGACGCGAAATTTATTCACACCGCGATTTCAACGTTTAGCTATTCGAATCCCTTGAAAAAGGAATATCATACAATTAAATTTTTTTATCAGTATCTACTTTGCTGCAGGCTTAAAGCTTAAGCTAAGGGAGAACAATTAAACTGATCGAACGAGCTAAGATTATGTCCAGTTTTCGGCTTTTTTTTCCTTATTTAGGTCGAATGGTGATGGATTGCTCACTGACATTCAGATTCCGATAACGATGATATAGAAGAGATTTGGTTGAAGGAGCCCAACTGTGCGACAACACCAATGGCTCCTGCAATGTGTTAATCTTTTTGTGAGAACGTAATTATTTTGTTTTAATTTTATGCTAATGGGTGAAGCTGTGAGGGGAGTGATCGTAGACCATGCGTTGCTTCAATATGGGACCATACAACCCGAGAATTTCAAGAGCAACGGAACTCTTTCCTTGCTCCGCAAGCTCCTATTTTCCAATATTCAAACGGTATAAATTAATTTTATAAATTCATGCTTTTCTATTTTTTGACCTTGTTTGTTTTGATTCGATTTGCATTCCCCATTGCTCTCCTCTCTCTTAATTGCAGGCCATTTCCTATGTGTTGCCTGTTTCAGCTGAGCAAGTAAGTGAAATGAAACCTGAAGATATTACTTTGTTCTTTTTCTTTTTCTTATGGCAGCATTCCAGTTGCATGTTTGTGTTGTTTATAAAAATAATTGATATATAATATTAAAAAAACAAAAGACTTTTAAATCATAATAAAATGATTGTACAATATTAAAAAAATATATCTATACAATGTTTGAAATATGGACATTCTGCAAATTTATACTTTTTATTCTTCAATCTTAATTTTTTTTAATCTCTACAAAATCAATGAATAAATTAATGGTTTTATCAATATATTAAATAATAATGTTATTTTCATTATAAAATAAATGTTTCATATATGTTTGTCATGTAGTACCACCCTCGTTGGACACTGCATATTTTGTGTATGTATCCTTTTTTATGTTTTTGTCCTTTGATGATAGAATTAATATCGATTTAAATAGAAATAATTAAAATAATAAGATATTTATTATTGATTAAATTTAATAATTTAATTTATAATGAAAATGTAATTTAAGATGATTACTTTAACACTTATTATGGGTTTGTAAAGAGTATGGCTTTTTAAAATGTTAAAGTATAGGTATGAGTATTTAGTTTAGGCAGTTTTTCACCAAAAAAAAAAAAGAAAAAGAAAAGGATTTTGCAGCCCAAAATTATTGTAGTATTATAACGCGTAACACAATTTCTTCCTTCATCCGCTTTGAGCTCCAAAACAAAAAATTAAAGATGCAAGAAAATAGTAATAATAAAATTATATTTATTTGCTTATTCATGTATTTTTTTTCCATATAATTCAAAGGAACAAAATTATAAAAAACTGTTTAATGAATTAGAGAAGTTGTTCTTTAATAGTAGTATAAGAAATAAATGACAATTCATATTTATTATAAAATCAATATTAACTAAGAAAGATAAACTAAACATTGAATACATGCAAAAATTATAATATTAGTTCATGATAATTACAAAAATATATTTACATTAAATTAATAAACACATACAATAATAATGATTAAAAATTAATTGTTGAAATTTAACCCTTTTTTTCGAAATAAACCTAAATAAATAAAAGAACGATTTTAAGAGTGATTGCTTCGTATAGTATAAACAACTTAAAAAAAACAATTCCATAATTCTCATCATCAATTAAAAAACAATATCATAATTCTCATAATCAATTAAAATAACGTTTCATCTTTCTAGTGTCATTATTGTTCGAATATGATTTGATATTGCCTCTTCGAAGAACCTCATGATTTGATTTAATGCTCCATTCTTTTGGATCCTTTGATTGAATATGACTAACTATTGGATGCTATTTATAGAGCTAAACTTAATTTTTAATTGATATGTAACTCTAATATTTTATCTATATTACCTTTAAAATTCTATTCAAATCAAAACTCGATAGTTTTGTTTGATCAATGAAAGAGACTAAATTTGACAAACTTAAAAGAATCCCTCCTTATTAAAATTAATTGGGACAAATATCATTATATATATTATAAAAATTATTTAAGTCTTAATTAATTATTTTAAATTAAAATATAATTATATTTAGATGTCAATTTAGTAATATGATGGAAAAAAGGGTATTCTCGTTGATTCAAAATTTTTTTCAAACTCATGTTTTTATATATATGATAGATTATAGATCTTGTGTTCAGCATTCATGTTGGGGACAACATATTTGGACATGGATGAATATTGTAGTATGGTATTCCAAGGATTTGGAAAAATTTAGAGAAAAAAAAATTCATAGCCATATTGAACATATACTCATATCCATACTTCCTTGAGTCTTTATAACATGCCGCTATTAGATGCTTCTATCTAGGAAGAACCCTGAGCCTGTGTAACATCGATCATCTCTATCGAACATAATAATATTTGCACAGAATTAATCATCGAATATGTTTTTTTTCTTAGGTTAATCTCCTGCAGACAATGGCTAAGCTACACTCTTTTGAATGCCTTCCTTTGACGGCATCTTCCCCGGACATTGCATCTCGTGAGATTGCCCAAACTTGGTCTCATATCTCAGGCACCATTTTGTATCTCCTTCCTAACCATGATGCCTCTCCCAAAATAACCTGCACATACTTCTCAATTGCTCTTGGTGAGTGCTGTTTAATCTTTTCATTCCTAGATAATTTATAATCATCAAAAAGGTTCTGTTGGTTTTTCCTCTGCAATTATGTATAAACCTACGTTCTAGAGATCCTACTAGTGTTTATCAATGTCTCTTGTGTTGAAGAGAGCGGCTTCTTCAGCTTGACCCAAATTCATGCTTTTTGCTTGGTCAAAATTGCTCCCTTTTTTCCCCAGATGATGAAGTTACCAGTGCATTCCACAATTCAAACAGGATTTATATGGAGAAATTGGAAGAGCTGCCTTTGACTATTTGCCACCTAAATAAAAAGGTCACCTCTCATCACTCTTTTCTATTCATCTCTTTTACTCGTTTGAATCTTAACGAGCTGCCAAATCCTTGGGTCTTTGTATTTTCTAGCCACCTAAAAACTTCAAATGTCGTTGGGATAATTATGAAGAACCAAAAAAAATAAAGTAATGTAAATGGTATATATTTATAATAAATATAGGTTTGTCTCTAGAAAATCACAAATAGTAAGGATTGGCCTAGAAATAAATTTACTTTTAAACAAGCTTTAGGTACCTCGAAAGAAAACAACCTTTCATGACTTCTTTCACATTTTTCTCAGGCAATAAGCAATGATCTTGTGACGGTTGGTTACATTATGAAGCCTTCTCGCGAGGAAGATTTCGCCAAGGTTAGCCCTTTGATGGAAAATGAAATTATTCTGTTCTCTTTGGGGGGAAAAGTTGTACTAAAAATAAGTACAAACCTATAAGTTATGATTTTTCCTATCCTTTTATATTTGCTAGAAACCTACTCAATTTATGTATTTTTGAAGTTAATTTTGTGATTATTGACCAACCAAAGCTCATTTTTGGTGTATTTTGTAGAGGGGTGCCTTTCCAATTTGTCCAACTCCGAATGGGTTGATGTTTTTGCCCTTAACTTTTGAACTTCCTATATCAAAACAGTTAGAAGAGGTTGATGTGATTCTCCATAAAGCAACTGATGAAATTGTGTCCATTGAATTAAATAGCTCCTCAGAATCTTCCTACCAGATTGGTTACACGAAAGGAATGCAAGAACTGCAAAGGTAACTTTTAACTCCAATTTATCCATCTTATGAATGCACCTATGCACTCACACGTAACTGAATAATATATAAAGCTTTTCAGCTTATCTTTGGACATTTGTGTTTGGAAAAGTACTATAATCTTAATCTTGCGTATTTATATAAGAAAAATGTTAACTTAGTTCGTAGTCCTTGAATAATTTTAGTTTGATGATGTGATACTCATAGAACTGCTTTTTAAATAGTGCTGATGCATTACAGGCATATTGAAAATCACAATGACTGCTTCGAAGTTGATCCACTTAATAGTATTTACCCTGTACTTGATCGGTTAAAGATCCAACAACTTTTACTTGGGCTAGAGGATCTTAATGTAGGGGGATGCTGCAAAGTCAGGGCTCCTCACTTTCTCAAGGTCTTTTACCTGAACATATATATTATATACTTGTTTTGCAGGGCATGGAAAACTACTAGTATTACTTTATGCAATAAACTTGTCAAAATGTTTTATGATAAGGAAATTGAAATGGGATATATAAATGATAGGAGTTTGGGGTTTCTTCTTGATTTTGGTGTACTGCAACTAGGTTACTTTATGCAATAAACTTGTCAAAATGTTTTCCCTAATGGAGACTTGGTTGTTGAGATAATATTGTTGTTGTTGCACACAATTGAATAAATGTCTAAGCCAGATTATGGAGCGGCCTCTGTGATGACAATCTTAGGTTGTGGTCCTATTTTCTCGTGAAATTCATTTTATTAATTTATTGGGCAGTTAGATTTTATTTTGGTGCATGACAATGGCTGAATTATGATGATACTTTTTCATTAGAAAAATAATTGAGGTTCATGGATAACCTTTGTTTTCCTAGAAATACATGTACTTTAAACGATCAAGTCCAACCTTCCCCCCACCCCTCCTGTTTTTCCCTGAAAACAAGGGGGAAAAAGTAAAAGGCTGCAAGTGCTCTCACCCTACCTTTTGTCTGTTGTTCAAGAACAATTAAACAATTATGTTTTATGATCTTCATATGTTTCTCCCTGAGTTTAACGGTCTTTTTGCATGTTTTCCACTAAAATATTCAGGTTAACAGTTTTGATGAACCTGATTTGGTACAAAGACTGCATGATGCAACACTGTCTCTTCCAAGTATAGTGAAACCGCAGGTTGCTTGTGGTGTAGCTGACGCTCACAGTATGGTAAATAATTCCTTAAATACAAATCCCTTCTTGTACCATGAGTTTGGATTATCTTATTGCGGGGGAAACACATAAGAGAAACCTAGATTTCCGTAAATTTTTTTTCTTACATTTGTTACAAATGCTACTTTCTTTCCCTGAGTTCTTGTTGCTTTAGTCAAAATGTTCTTTTCTGACTATTTCCATTTCATGTCAGCATAAAACATTATCTGCTTGGTGAAGCCTTACAGTATTCCTCTCTTTATTCCCACTTTCTGGTCACAGTGTTGTGTTCTTTAAGTTGGAAATGTAGATATAAGATCTTAATGTTGAGAAGTTTATCTTTGTCTAAAGCAAAGAAGCATTGCTGTTATATCTTCTCATCTGTGTATAACCTGTTACCACTTAATAGCGATGGTGGTAGTTCTCTTAATGCAGCATAATAGGGAGAAGACAGGATGATAAATTGCCTTAGTCTTCAAGATATGGATTACATAATTATATCATTAAAACAACAACAACAAGATCTTTCCTTGCAGTGGCAGCATAGTTGTGTTTATTTAATACCATATCTTCTATAAGCTTGGTAAAATGATTTATTTTTTTGGTTTATTTGGTCAAGAAATTAAGCACCAGTGTAGTTTTAGAAAATTCTTTTCCATTTCTCCATCTCTATTTCACATTATTGATAATCAATGAAATAAGGATGATAGGCAGATTTGAAATCTTTGTTTCCCCTTTGCTGTAAAATTGGGCTTATTACGAATGGTTTTCTCATTTTTTAATTACATTTATAGTACTTTGCTTTATCCTATAAATTATATGTTTGGTCTTATTTAAGGTGTAAATGGAATTGGGAAATGGAAATTATTTTCTAACACTACAGCCCTATATTTTTTCCCTTCGGTAATTCCTGTAATGCAACTTAGGTATTTCTGAAACATGTTAAATTATCTTTATTTGAATGAATGATTGGTATTCTGTTTTATAGACTCGCATTATATTACTACAAGCACAAGAAGATGATAATTTGTCTAATATCAATCCATACTCAGAGAAAACAAAATAACTTGTCAAGTACCAACTTTGCTTGGCGGCATTGTTAAATTATTGCAACTCTTATTTTGGACACTATGATTCAATTTAAACAAACTATGATTGTCATGCCTTCCATCAACTTTACCAAAATTTTGTACTTCAGAAAAGCTAATTATTGTCATTAACAGGCAATTGTCTTTAAAGTTGAAGACTTCAAGGTTTTGAATGTTCCACTACCTGCTGTCATTCAGGTAAGTATCCGCTAATATTTCAAAGTTTTTCACATCAAGTAAATGATGGTTACATGTTTTATTGTTAAATCCTGCGGCTCGTCTCTTGAAATATATATACAATTATTCATAATTTCAGTTTTAATACTAGTTCCTTGCAATTTGTATGCTGCTCCTTTTTCTGCTTATTAGATCATGTTCTTCCATTTCTTTGTGCTTGTCTTATATTATTCCATAGGGACCTTTCAATTTAAGGTGCTAAATTTTTTAACCCGCAACACACATGAAAAAAAAGGGAGTTCAGTTAATTTTATCGATGATCCATGGGAGATTTTAAAAGCTATGGCGCTACAATGAAACCCATTTACGTAAACTTTAAATCTGACAATCTATTCATAGTTGAAATCTTGGCTCTAAAGTGGGAAACGCCTTGGAATGCAGGAATATGTTGATCATTCATCCACTTTGTTCAAGTTTTATGTTCTGGGTGACAGAGTTTTCCACACAGTAAAGAAGTCTATGCCTAATGCTGACGTTTTGATAAAATCATCCGAAAAAAATGGATCAAAACCTCTTCTCTTTGATAGGTACACTGTTTCCTTTCACTTTTTTCCCCTTGTAATGCAACCTTTTGCTTTTAAATTGAATTCTTCTATAGAAATTTTCTGTGGTTGCACCCTTGGCAGCTTAAAGTCTCTACCTACTGCCACCGCAAACCAGCATTCTGAAGGTTGGGATCCATGCCTTGATCTTGCACTAGTAAACAAGGCTGCTGAGAGGCTTTCGAAGAGGCTGGGTCTTACTATTTTTGGCTTTGACGTTGTTGTGAGTAGCTTGAATAAACTTTGCCTGCATATTTCTTATGTGAAAACTATCATATTCTTATTGAATCTGTTTCAGTGCATTCTAATTTAAGGCAATGGTGTTAACTGCAGAAAGGTATATTTGTATGATTAGAAATTGAAAATAAAGACGAATGCTTTAGTCTACTATAAAAACTATGTCCGGATCTGACTAAATCCTTGGTCACCTGCTAGTAGCACAATTACTTTTATGTTGTTCAGACTCTTCATTTTTCTGGAAGTACCATGTTTGATGCATATTCGGAAATGGGCATTGAGGATGTAATCCTCTAAACATATTCTATATATATGAAAAAACTTAGAAAAATTTAGAGATGCCTGTGTTTAGATACAAATCCATATTCAAAACTTGCATCCGAGTCAAGTGACATAGATACTTCAACTGTTTGTTTCTTCTGCTTCCTTATGCCGAATAATCTCAAACTGACTTTTGAGAATCATGGGATGGAGTTGGGGTGAATGACAACCTTGGCCTTTACTTGGTAATGGAGAAAGATCTTTGAAACTATTGACATTGAACAGAGGTATTCAAGGGAATTTGGTGACATCTTGGAATGAAGCTCTGGGTTGAAAAAGAAGCAAGAGATAGTGTGATGTAACCTTTAGCAAACATGTCTCTATAGTGATTGTAGTGATGTTTCTGTGGCAATCTATGTACTGCATCCTGTTTGTGTTATTTTCTTTTTGAGTCATTTTCATGTTTAACATGATATTTTTATATAAAATTTGACACTTTCCACTCCATTTTACCTCTCTTATTTTCACCTGTAGTCCCACCTATTATTACAATGCCCCATTGTTAAAGCATATACCTTTGGCAAACCTTACTGACTTGTATGATTTTGTCATGTCACCTCATCTCATGTTTTAGTATATATATATTTTATGCATTGCATTCAGGTCATTTCCAAAGTTATTAGGTTTGAGTCATCATGATGGGTATGTTTTAATGGGGGTTATTCCGGTTTACTGTACTCAGATTCAAGAAGGTTCTGGTGATCATGTCGTTGTGGATGTAAACTACCTGCCGTCATTCAAAGAAATTCCTGATGATGTGGCTGTTCCTGCATTTTGGGATGCTATTAAAAAGAAGGTAGATTCGAAAGCAGTGAAGTAGCGAAGTATGGCTCCTCTTCCCATGGAGTCTCATGATTAGCAAGAGACAAGAAAAAGCAAAGCGGGTTCGGATCCTGTCAAAACAAAAGCAAAGTGAGTTTGGATTTTCCTTTTGTTGACAATAACAAGTACATGGTTTAATTATTGAGTCAAATCCATGTTGTAGGTTTAAGAAATAATATAACATGAGAGTTTTGAATTAAAAGATATGAAAATTAGTTTGGTTATGTTTTGGTAGATGAATTGTGGGAATAAAACTGATAATTTAGTCCCTACCGTGAGGCTATTTAGTCCAAAACTAGCCAATTTAATCCTCAAACTTTTGAAGCATAAACAGAAATGGAAAATCATTCACAAGATTAATGTTAAAACCATAGAAATGTGCTAATGTGAGTCAAATGCCACACATCATTTAAAAGTGGTGTCAGCATTTGACTTGCACATCAGCAACGGGTTTACTTTTATTTCGTTAATGATTTTACCTTTTTACTCTGATTAGTTTTTTTTTTTTTTGGTAGGACGACTAAATTGTCTTGATGACTTCCGTGATACTTTGACCTTAAGAAGTAATGTTTTCTTTTTCCCTTCTCCTGGTTGAACAAATTAGTGTAACAACGATGTGGATCATTTGTTATTTCAATGTAGTGCAACGATTAGGAATTCTTGTTTTATGCCCTTTCTAGTTTAAATTAGACATGACGGTAAAAAGAACACAAGCATCAACTAGAGACGATTTCATGTGCCAAAAAAAAAAAGTAGAGGCGATTTCAATTCAGACCAAGGAAAGCAACTACTATTTATATGAACCATGTAATGTAATGTGAAGGCATCTTATTGATAGCATTAAAATATGCATATGGGAGGTAAAAGTCTCATACTAGGAGCTTTATTCAGAAAATGGGTAAATTAGTTTTTTACATTAGATTAAAAAATAAATTAGTCATTCCATTAAAAATTTATCCTTTTACGCGGTTATAAATTGGCTATTGTAATTAGCTTTTTATATATTAGATCAAAGAGTAAATTGATATTTCTTTTAAAAATTTATCCATTTACGTTGTTAAAAATTGGTCATTGTATGTTAGCATAAGGTACACATGACACATCATATGTAATTGTCTAATTATTTTGTCAATCACATTAATTTTTAACTATACAAATGGATGAAATTTTTAACAGAAAAGACTAATTTACGCTTCAATTTAATGTACATGGATTAATTTACCTATTTTTTTAGCAGAGAAGGTAACAACTAGTACATGAGCTTTCATGATGTTTTTACCCATAGGGGATATTTTTTTCAATCAAAATAAGTATTATAAATTTCAAACACAAATAAAGTCTTGCCACTAATCAATTTCTGCCAGCCTGTTGGTGACACATTTTTTCTTCGGTTTAAGAATAAATCAAATTGTTTATATAAAATTTTTATTTGATTTAATTCTCATAAATTATTAAATAAGTATTAATATAATATCATTTTATATTTATATATTACATACAGAAATAATTATATTTATCCAAGATAGAAATAAATTGATGTATTTATTTTTTAATGTGTATAATTGAATTAAAATTAAAGATTTCGTATACATTTAAACCATAATTAAAATTTTATGTATTGAGTTATAAAAGTATACAAAATAATATAATTTTATATTAAGGTCAGTAGATTCCATATGCATATACACACATGTATGTATATTATGTTTTTTGAATGTTTGTTGTAGGTATATTTGAATATGGATGTCAGCCTATAAAATATAACCCACCAACATTTTCAAAATTAGTCGAAGACTTATTCTAGGTTTGAGTTAACATTATATAGATATTTTAGATTTGTAAATTTATGTATCTTCCATATTTGCAATGGGTGCAGAAAGGTGAAGGTGGCTTTGCAATATATGAATTAACAAGATCCTATCCCTGGTTGGAGGTAACTACTAGACTACCACACTAGCAAAAACAACTTGTTTTTGCTTTTGGTTTTAGAGTTTCACAAACTCATACTTGAGTGTGTTATTTTTATCATAATTATGAATGTAACGGATGCATCACGGCCGAGTATGAATACCAACCGTGATGCCACATTACAGTTGCTATTCCAATCCATACTTGCTCACACTTACATGTAACATATGAATGTTTATTTTTTCATTATTTTCTTCATTTGAGAAAATTCATTAGAAATAATTTACGGTCTGAAATTATTTATATATGATATATATTATATGAAAAAGAGAAATAACAATCTTTAAAACAAAGAGGTATTGATTTGGAGATGATCCAGAACTTTACTCACTCACAGTAGTAAGACACATTGGTACTCAACGGGGGCATAACTAAAAGTTTGAAGTTTGTTTCAAAATGAAAGTTTGCTTCAATCGATTTGATGTCTCTCTTTGGATCGATACTCTGATCAACTCCGGTTCAGTCGTCCAATTCAATTCAAATAACCATGGCTCTAAGTATCTGCACTTCATATATTTGTAATTTAGTCTTAATTTTATTTTTAAGAATTTTATCCCTCTACTTCTTAGGTTTAAAAATTTATTTTTAAATTATATACAACCATGTAATATTTTAATTGGAAAGTTAACAGTATTAACTATTTGAACTAATTGATGACATTATAAAAATATAAAAATCAAGTCACATTAGAAATTAAAATACAATGATTAAATCTCAAATTTAAGCATATTAAAATGACCAAAATTGAAAATTTACCATTTTTATAAAAATAAAAAGAATGGAGAGTGTATGCCACATGTTAGCATGAGGAAGGTGCTTTGGACACTTGACACAATTTTTTTACCCAAATAATATAAAAAATAATTAATTACGAAAAAGGTATAGAAAACAAATTAATTACGAAAATAGGCATTTGTTATAGTGTTCTGACGGTGCCGTCTAACAAATTGACGGCACCAGATTAAAATGTGATGACCTAAAATATTCATGCATCTGATATGTAAATTTCTCGTTTTGGTTGGCAACTAAAAAAAAAATCTTTAAGGTGCCATCTGACACGAAACTTTAAATGGGTAAATTGCTTTATAACCCTTTATTTATTATTTTCTTTTATTTCCCTTTAACACTAAAAATAAATAAAATAATAAAAATTTTCGAGATTGTTTAAGGTCTCCTGGTGATATTCATGGCTGCCATGGGAGAAATTGAAGCGAGCAACGTTCATGTCGGCCCTCAGTAACTTCTCGATCATGGGCACCGATCGCGATGCCGAACCCAAAGTGCAAACAATTTTGGTTTTGGCGATATGACCATCATTTAGAAGCTCCTTCAAGATCCCATCAATGTCGATATTCGTCATTTCTTTTTTTATTTGCTCGAATTAAAAATCCACTTTGCTGCACCCATAATCAATTAAAAATATTAAAAGAGAATAAAATAAAATAATAAACAATGGGATTTATGAAGTAATTTACTCATTTAAAGTTTAGTGCCATGTACGCGGCACTCTTAAAGCCTTCTTTTTTGGCTACCAACCAAAATAGGAAATTTACATATCAGGTCCTTGAACATTTTAGTTAATCATATTTCAGTTTGGTGTCGCCAATTTATCAAGTGGCATTGTCAGAACACTGTAACAAATACCTATTTTCATAATTAATTTAGTTTTCATACTTTTTTTTTGTAATTAATTATTTTTTAAAGTTATTTGGGTAAAAAGGCTCATTTGACTCTTTTAACCTTTCAATTACTACAAATAACCTATTTATTCTTAGACATTTGTGATAATAAAAAAATAAGATAATTACCGCACGTAACAATGTAAATTATATGGGATAACTAATAATATTTTAAAAATAAATGATCAAATTAAAATCTAAAGATTAAATGTAAAATGTGAACCTAATTAAAAAAATCATAACTACAATTTTACTATTATTGCATATTGAGCGAAAAAAGAAAAAAATAATAATTATTTTAAATAATTAACAATTTAGTTTATATTAAAAAAAACATAATTCATCTCATCATGTCAAAACCATTTTTCAATAAAATGCAAACCAAAAAAAAGTAAGAGAAAATAAATGCCACTGCATGCAAGTCAAGTATTGATTTAATAATTTGTCTATCCAACCCCTCTCTCTCGTCTCCCCTTACTTGAAAGAAAATAAATGGCATTGCATGCATGCCAAGTACTCCTGAGAGAACTGAGCAGCTATTTTTTTAATTAGGCTGAGGAAATAATTGACGGAAGATGTGGAGGCTGAAGATAGGGGAAGAGACGGTGGGCAACGACGGCGCGTGGCTAAGGAGTGTGAACAATCATGTGGGACGCCAAGTCTGGGAGTTTTGTCCCCAACTGGGAACCCCTGAAAAGCTTTCTCAAGTTGAAATGGCTCGCAAAACCTTCTACGATCACCGCTTTCACAAGATACATAGCTCCGATCTCTTTTTGAGGATTCAGGTTAGTTGGAGTTTATATTATTCGGACGGTGAGTGTGTGGTAGATATAAGTATATCGGTTTAATTCTTCATATACTTAAAAAAAGAAAATCATATTTTAATTTATATTTTTATCAGAATACAACATATTGAAGTCCCTATGAATCCCAAAATTATGGCACTGAAATTAATTAATGCCGTTGGCGAAGGAGAAGAATGGCGGCGCAAGTATATCGAAAGTTACAGTGAAAGAACGTGAAGATGAGAAAGAGGAGGAGGAGGAGGAGGCAATAATAGAGAGAAGCTTGCGGCGAGCCATGGACTTCTATTCCACAATGCAAACAGATGATGGACATTGGAGCGGAGACTATGGGGGTCCTTTGTTTCTACTTCCTGGTTTGGTAATGCACCTAAATCCAACTACTATTTCATAATTAATTTATTATTGATGTTAATATATATATTGAAAATTCTTAAAAGGAATATCATGTTTATATGGTGGCTTACTGTTTAATTAATATTTCCATATGTATTTGAGCAACTAATGGTATTTGGATGACAAGTGGAACAGGTCATTACTTTATGCATTACTGGAGCCTTGAATGCTGTCCTCTCAAATCAGCACCAACATGAGATTTGCAGATATATTTACAATCATCAGGCAAGAAATCTATGCATTTTTTTCTTTCTTTCAATTCTATAATTGTCCTAACATGTAAAAAAACTTGAATGTTTGAGTTATTATGGCAGAATAGAGATGGCGGATGGGGACTTCATATCGAGGGTCAAAGCACAATGTTTGGCACAGCCATGAACTATGTCACTTTAAGATTACTCGGCAAAGAGGCTGAAGGGGAAGCAGTCGAAAGAGGTCGTGAGTGGATCCTCCGCCATGGAACTGCAACTGCAATCTCCTCTTGGGGGAAAGTGTGGCTTTCGGTGATATATATATATATAGTAGTTATGGTGTAAATTTGTGTTAATGGATGTTTTGAATGGAATTTGATGTTAATAGGTACTTGGAGCAAATGAATGGTGTGAATAATCCAATGCCACCAGAATTATTTCTTTGCCCCGACTTCCTTCCCTGTCATCCAGGTTAATTTTTTTTCTAAAATTATATATATATATATGTATGTATGTATGTATGTATGTATGTATGTTGCTTTTGGACTGGATTGATCTGCAGGGAGTTTTGGGTAGCAATTATAGTGTTCGTGACAAGCTTTTCTAAGCTCCAACTGTTTATCACACAAATTTAACGAATCAAGAATATGAGTTGAATAGTTTAAGTCACATCTTTAAAAATACTTCATTTTATAATCTATTCCTCAGGATTTAACAAACTCTTCAATTATAAAACAAGAATATAAATCAACAATAGGTTGCAATAGAAAATACTCAACAAAATCAAATGGAGAGGAGTGAGAGAAGGGCAATAAATTTTTGAAGTGCGTTTATAGCGAAAGTGGACCTTACTTTATATATATGTGTTTTACTAGCTAAATAATTAAGGTAGGTAGATTTGACTTAGCTAAAAATAGTTTAAAAAAGATTCAATGAATTTAGACTTGACTAAATATAGTTTCAATCGATAAGTTATTTTTAGCCTGTGAGTTTTATTGGCTAAAAATAATAAAGGTAAAGTGGATTTGATTTAATCAAAAATAGTTTAAAAAAGGTTAAACGAATTTGAACTCGACTAAATATAGCTTCAATTGGTTAAACTATTTTTTAGCTTAGCTAAATATAGGTGTTACTAGTTAAGTAGTTTACTTTTATTGAAGTCTCAAAAATTCATTAAAAAATAATTCTAAAAATAAAATAGCTTAGACGTTGCGATATGTCATGTGTAGAAAAATTCACCAATTTACAGTACGCTAACCATTTAAGCCTAGTTCTCATGCGCTTGAGTCCACCTTCTCAATTTAGTTCCTACTAAACTAATAAAGTATAATAGCTTTATAAACAAGAGTCTCAAGGCCTTTATTTAGGAATGTGAGATTTTGGTCTTTATAAGTATCTCAATTTTTCCAACAAACCCCACATATTTCAAAAAAACCAAGGATAAGATTTTGCTAAGTATTTTCTATCTAGATATAATGCATCGACTCTTGTGTCCTTTGAACTATGAACTAGAACCTGAAAGAAGTAGACATAAGTTATAGAATAATTGGCGAAACATAAAGTTTTAATGAACCAAGAATTCTTTATGTAAACTAAAATGCTCATCAATCACATTATTCCTATATTATTATTATTCAATGTAGTAGTGTGCTAATAGGTCATGTGCGTGCCTGGTTTTATGAGTGCTCTAGAGACTGTTATAAATAACATTAAAGTGGCCTTACTTCACACTCATATAGGTCAATCCATCAAATGTATTTGCAGATTGATACACCACCTACAAAAGATATGGATTTGATTAAGAGTTTTTACTCATCTTCATTTTCTTTGCAGATTTTAGCACTATTTACACTATAGGAGGTACATAATTTTTATAGTAGAAATTAACTAATGATTTCATTATTACCCATATAAACCTAAGTCATGGGATCTCCAATCAAATAGGTTAAGTTTTTGTCATTGTTGATATTACCATTTGACAGTAGTCTTATTCCCCTCGATGTTTCATTTACTAGTTTCTTCTCTAGGAGTTTTAGTCAGAAAATTGACCCAATTCACTTTTGACTACATAATCCATAAATTATAACTTCATTCTTTTTGTAGCACCTTTAACCTGATCCAATTGGCTGAATCCGAATCTTGGGTATTACCACCCTAATACAGGCAAAATCTTAATCTACTTATACAAGATGCAATCAATTACAAAATTTCAAGCCAAAATACAAGATTACTAATACAACAAGTAAACACAACTACAACCCCTGGTAATTAAATTACAACAATATTTAAAATGGAAACCTATTCTACTTTAGTTATCCTAAAGCATAGATTTTCAAGTAACATGCCACCTAAGTTTGCTTTGTATGCATAAATACACGATATGACACTTCTTGGCGTTGTCCTGACATCATTACTCCTGGCGCAAACCTACATCAGCTTGCTTGAAACATTACACACTTAGATAAGTTCGTAAGAACTTAGTGAGGAAAACATCATTTACCTGAGTCATATTTTCACTTTACAATCGATAATTTAGATTGGTGATCCTATCGCTCTTAACCTCATATTTGTCTCTGACAAATATTTCCTCAAAATCTATTCCTTTATATCCGTCCGTTGCTATACCTTACCTTGAACTATTTCTTTCTCTTCACTGTCCGCGATACATTGTGTACATCCTTCAAACTCTGAGTCATCACCTCATCACAATTCAAGAAGAAGCACATGAACAAATGACAGAGTCTTACTTTGAACATTCAATTTCATATATTTCTTTAGAATACTTCTTTATGTCTATTAAATTCATTATTTCCGACCGACTCTTAGTCTTATATACTACTTCACCATAAAGTCCATAGATAAATTTCGTCCTTACTAAAATCACTGATTGCCTTAGAGTCAAACAGAACTTGCCACAAGGGAAATTCATTAGGATACGCAATGAAAGCCTTATCATGGTTTGCCACAAGGACATCCTTCAAAGCTCTTCATTGAGAGTCCTATCAAAACATGTCACCAGGGAAGTCCATTCGAAATATGCCACAAGGGATATCTTACAGAGTTTGCCACACATGTTATTCTTTCATATTTCACTACAAAGGCTACTCTTTCATATTTCGCCACAAAGGCTACTTTTCCGTATTTCGCCACAAATGCTACTCTTTCGTATTTCGCCACAAAGATTACTTTTTCATATTTCGCCACAAAGGCTACTCTTTCCTAACATGTTTACGATATGGATTTTCCTAAACTCACGTTATGTGAGGTTTTCCCATCATCGTCCCGGGACATGCAAAGAACCCTATTTGGTAATCACCGTCCTTTAATTCCTTCGGAAGGTGTCATGACCATGGAAATTTCCTTTTAAATTTCATGTTTAAAGTCCCGACGGACCTCTTTAGACAAATACCGCAGAGACAAACATAGACACTTAACAGAGCATACTACATAACATACATCTGAGACACGTATACATGATCATACTTCCCATCACATTACTTAAACTCATCATATCTATATTAGATGATATATTATTATTTATGAATAGTAAATATGGGCTATTAGGGTGGCAAAAAGGGCCTTTCCCAAAAATAATAAATTCTTGTTTTAACTCTTACCAAAATTATAAAATTTTGTGTTAATACAATGATAAAATTATTTTTATTCTCTAAAAAATTATAATTCAATTCTTTTTTTTGAATAAATTTACAATTCAATTCTTGTCCTTATAAAATAGTATTTTTATAGTTTCAACCCTTTAGAAATTATAAATTTTTTAAATTCATATAATGATAAAATTACATTTTAACATTTCAAAAATTTACAACTTAATTCTACCCGAAATTTCTGACATCACCGCCCTATTCCTATCTCTAATCCTTTGTTATTTTGTCTTTTCAACATCATCTCCAAATATGATTATTATTTTATGATTTCAATTTTTTTCACTACCGTTCAATTCTGGAAAGAGATTTTCAAGATGTCATAAAATTTTCATTCCTAAAAATCCCACACTTTTACAAACCTTGAAAATAGACAGGATTCCTCATAGCAAATACCTTTATATAAATAATAATTGTGATAGTATATATTATATCGTTCATTATAATAAACGCGACAAGACAGAAAACATGTCTGATATTTTTGATTAGATTAATGATGAATAGGAGATGTTGGTGGTGAAGGTATGGATCATGGGGGGTATGCTTCACACATATGGTGGATGGTTTGGGATAAAAGGGTTAGTAGCAGCTGGTAGAACATACAATAACAGTTGTAACGTTCGCAAGGCTTGTGACTTCTTATTGTCCAAAGAGCTTCCCGCTGGTGGTTGGGGACAGAGTTACATGTCTTGTTACAACAAGGTTTGTGTTTATTCCTTCATTTATCCTTTTCTTTTTCATGTTTACCAATGACAAATAGAATAAGTTGGATTGTGTACAACTGTAATTTGATTTTCTTTTTAAACTTTTATTTAGATTTAAATATTAATTATTGCAGACTATCCCGAAGATCTGAGGATTGGGTTTGGAATGAGATAATCGTAATTTGAAATTTGTAATAAAAATTTAAAAACTTAAATTTTGAAAACTTAAAAATTTAGAGAAACTTTGAAACTTTAGAGAAACGAGTTTTGATTTCTGAAATGGGCATTTCGAGTCCTGTCTTTCATTCTGAATCTGATAGCCTTTTATAGAGGGTTATTATCTCTTTACATCATTTGAACCGGGAAATTTTCCCTTTCATCATTACATTTGAAACTTTGATGAAAACTTTTCAAAGAATATATTCTCTGATTACAAAAATATAAATTGCAAAAAAATATTTCTTGTTCACTCGTCTTTTCTTGCAGAGAATTTTTACTGTTTCCATTAGAGAATATTTCCTGTTCACTCGTATTTTCTTGCAGGGAATATTTACTATTTTCAGAAAATGTTTCCTGTTCACTCGTCTTTTCTTGCAGGGAATATTTCATCAGAGAATATTTCATGTTCACTTGTCTTTTCTTGCATCATTTTTTCTTGGTCCTGGTGATGGTCACTGAAGTGGTATCATCTGTAAGATTCACCGTCTTGATTGAGGATGCTGAAGATTTCTCATATTCGGATTCGAAATCCAATGAGCTAAGCATTTCAACCATGAGTTTTTTGTATTCCTTTTTGGTCTTGGCTTGAGCTAACATTGCACTAGCTGTCGACTTTGCTTGAAGGAATTTTGCTGTGGTTTGATTCGGGGCTGCTGACTTACATAATCATTAATTTTGTCCCACCATTTAGTCCTGTAGTTCTGAACTAGTAATGGAATTCCAATATATTGATCTTGATCATAAGAATAATTCCATGAAACAATCCAAGAAATGCACAGTTTTGAGAAAAAATGGATTGTCCTGTAAATGTGTTTTTGGTCTGATTCAGCCTGAAATTTGTCAAAGAATTTGGGCCATAAGTTTTGAATTTTTTCTGGTAGTATCTCAAAGGATGATGGTCCATACCAATTTCACCATTCTTGGAACCAGTTTGAGAATTTGAATTGGGTGCCGTATTTGAAATATATGAGCCAAGAGTGTCTCATATGTTGGTTGTTCATTAAGAAGGCATTGTACCATGCCATTTGGTAATCCCAATATGTAAAATATGGGCAGTGGTCTATTTTGGTGGTAAATTTGGCTGGGAATTTCTTTGGAGAATTTGTGTTTTCACTCCAATCTCTTGGTTGAAGAATTTTTAGTATTTGGGCTATTGAATGGGTAATATTTATTTTATAATTTTTGTGATATTCTTTTGTCATTGTCTACATTAAAGGGTTGAAAGAAAAATATTTGACTGTGAAAGATCTACTTATGAGCAATAGAATATTATAATTCTATCTAAAGCTTATTATGGTTAGATGCACTTAAAGTTGCAAGTTTTTTTTAAAACTGCGAGTATAACTCTACAGTATTCAGAATAAGTTCTCAATTAAAATTACATGGTAAAATATTATTGATGAGAACTTACAAGAGAGAAAACTTATGTATGAAAAGTTATTGGTTTTGTACCTGTTGTACACCTAGAAAATAAGATCCACTCTCAAAGTTTACTATTAATAAATTTTTGGGCATTTGAAGATTTTGGCATATTTCCTGAAGCGAATATTGCATATAATTATTTGGAAATTATATTTATTGACTTGGTGGCATTATAGACTTCACATTGATTTAAACATTTTTAGTAGTAAATGTTACAATAGTATTTATATATGGATATAAATTAAAAGGAATGATAATAAAATTATCAATTTGTTACAATTTAGTACAATTGAAACACATGTTAAAGTAAACCAGAAGTTTACTAATACAAATGTATGTATTACTTGGCATGACCAGTTAGACCATTCTGGATCATATATGATGCGAAAATTAATTGAGAATTCATATGGACATTCATTAAAGAACCAGAAGATTCTTTAATTTAAAGAATTCTCATTAGTTGCTTGTTCTCAATGAAAATTGATTCTTAGACACTCACTAGCTAAAGTTGAGATTTAATGTCTTACATTTCTGAAATGAATATGGGCTTATTCATCCACTATGTGGATGGTTTTGATATTTATGATTTTGGTAGATGCATCTACAAAATAATCACATGCGTTATCAACTCGCAACCTGTCGTTTGCGAAATTGCTTGTTTAAATGATTAATTTTAGATTATGCAATTAAGACAATTCATCTTGCTAATGTTGGTGAGTTTACATCCCAAGTTTTCAATGATTATTGCATGTCAATTGGGATCAAAGTTGAACATCCTGTAGCTTATGTTCACACACAAAATGATTTAGCTGAATTGTGTATCAAAAGCCTCCAACTAATAGCTAAATCATTACTTATGAAAGCAAAACTTTCTATTTCAACATGAAATTGTATTGATTTACATGTACGCATCAAGCCAATAAATTATAAATACTTCCCATTACAATTAGTTTTTAATCAAGAGCCAAATATTTCTCATATTTAAATTTTTGTATGCGCGTATATGTTCCAATTGCTCCACCACAACGCACAAAGATGAGTGAATCCTCAAAGAAAGTGGGGAATATATATTAATGAAAAGTTTCTTTGTATTATTAGATGTTTTGGATGCATTAGAGATTTAATTATGATATTATTTGTGATTATAATTTTGATTCGATAGTTTTTCTGACATTAGGGGAAGAAAAATAATAACTTGTAATGAGTTATAGGGAGAGTAATTTGAGCTAGAAGTTCAATAAGGATAAGTCATTGCAAGTTAACTATTAGATGTATTTACAAACTTAATGAGAATAACCAAGTGTTATATAGATTGATCGGTTCCAAAGATGAAAAATTCTTCTAGATGATTATATAATAGAGGCGGGTGCTCCAGAAGAGGCCCAAGACATAACTAATAAGTAAAACTCCAGAAGAGATTCAAGTACCTAAAACTAAATTTTAAATTAATGAAAATAAGAGATCTCGATAAGTTATGTCAATTCGAGAAAATGTATAACCGAATAATACAAGTGCTCGACAATTATTTTGCATGCAATATTATTATTGAAATAATGAAATAAAAGGAGGATCCTAAATAAATCTATTGAGAAATATAGATATAGAATAAATTGATCAAAATAGAAAGACCAAACTCAAGTACAATTAAATTCGTGGAGTTTTTTTACCAGTAGTCCAAATATATAAAGGTATAAAGCCAATAAGGGTGCAAATGAAGTAGTTTTGCAAAAGCGGAATAAAAATATAAAGTTTTTCGCTAAGTACTGGTATTGATTATCAAAAGATATAATATTCTTTTGTGGTGGATGCAATAACCTTTAGATATATTATTAAATTGACAATTCATAAAAGATTTAACTTGCGTCTAATGGTTGTTGTTACAACCTTTATAAATCACTATATAGTAAAGTTTATATTAAAATCCTCTAAGGATTTAGAATGCTAGAAGCATATTGAAATTCTTGGGAAATTATTTAGTTGTATGAATTAAAATAATTTGAACATATGTGGTAAATTTGAGTAGTTGAAGGGATATTATAAAATGATCCAAAATACCTATTTGTGTTTTTATATAAGAATCATGATTAAAGTTTGTTATGATTATTGTTGAATCTCCTGAAGATATCAAAATATATTTCTCCCAAATTTCCCTCACTTATGCCTTTTAAAAGAATGATAATATAAATCCTTAGCAATATATTCAAATAGTCATTTGAAAAACTAATATTCAAGATTGAATATGTAGATGAGAAAGTATGTGATGTTTTCATGAGGGGGAGTAAATACATGTTGTACTCATTTTCCCTTAACCGAGGTTTTGTCCCATTGGGTTTTCCTGGTAAGATTTTTAATGAGGCAGTATATTATGCGTATTATAGATCGTGTACTCTTTTCCCTTCATTAGGTTTTTATCCCACAGGGTTTTTCCTAATAAGGTTTTAATGAGGCACATTATCTACCAATGTACATTCAAGGGGGAGTGTTATGAATATCTTATTAAGTGAATGTCCATCGTGATCAAGATAAAGTTTTAACGTACTTTAAATTCTAATAGTTATTAGAATTAGATCTCTACTTATTTTATACTTCTTATGCCTATAAATAGAGACTCTGATGAAGCATTGTAATCACCCTTTTTTATTAATAAAGTACATTCTCTGTTGCTTTCATATTTTCTTTGTTCTTTATTCTCCCCATCTCTCTTTATTTTATAACAAAAAAATATTTAAATTTTAAAAAATTGCAAAAAGAAAACTTATCTTTTCAAAAATAAATATTCTAAAATTTAAAAAAAAACTTAAAATTTTAAATTTATTCTAGAATATATATTTTTGTAACGCCCCAAAAATGTATTGTAACACCCCAAACCTGGCCTAAACATTAGAGCCGAATCTGGTGATGTCACATTGTAACACCTCTTACCTGTATTCAACATTGGAATAGGGTACGAGGCATTACCAGTATAAATACACTTATAGACATATTAAACCGAGTTATAAAATTTCATCCAAATTAAAAACTTTTAAATTATTATCTTCGAGTCGCTAATTAGGGTATACGAGGCCCAATACATACCCATTCATATGCTCAATATATCTGTTAAATCAATCCAATATTGAAGAATCCACTTTATGTCAGAATCAATATTAATAACAATCATAAATCTTTTCATGTTAATTTCATATATCACTTACCGAACTTCGAATGTTAATTTACAAATATGTAATTCACTAACACATTCTAGTGTACACAATGTTTAATTGATGAAATCATTTAATTGAGCTAAATTTCATGTTCATTCCAAATTTTCTTCTAAATCCATAAATGCTTCCACTTACCATTTACCTAATCAATTTCTCGAACGAAGCTATCACACAACAATAATACATCACTTGTGCTTCATGAATTCAATGTTCGGTTCTTATCACCATCAAATCCATGTCATTCGAATACTTAAAGTTTATTCAAGCATATATTATTACGTTTCATATACCAAGCATATGTCAAAATTACGAATACGCAATCAATTCATTTGTCATTTATTTGACTAGCAAATTAACCTCAAAATTTATAACATTCCATTACTTAAGATATGCCATAAAACACTCCTTTAACATAAACTAGCACCATGGCCGAATTTTTATTATGCTATTTATTACCCTTTTTTCGAATCACATAGCAAAATATTACAAATATGTATATATTTGAATACTATAATTATGCATCAACTTACTAACATGAGTTAATTCATGAGCCACTCATGACATCACTTCATGACAAATATACCACACACATATGTTATGAAACTTTATTTTCTCTCATGAGCTTACCATGACCAGTAATGCACCAATATAAACATCACTCCTATTTCAACGTTTATCGATTATAATCAGGCATATAACCAATTATACACAATTCATTCATATACTTTATTGTTCTCCTCCTCCTCTCCATCCCACATCCTTTATGTATATAACATGCTCAAATAGCATTATACATAATTTCACTATTCATTTATATTTAAATCCAAAGCTGTCTATTTGAGTCAGAGTCACTAAATCATTTTTATCTGGAGCTACAGAGGTCCAAATTAATATCTGTTAATTTTATCAAAAACTAGACTCACATATATTCTTACCATAAAATTTTCAGAATTTTTTACTTGTCCAATTAGTACATCTTATTCCTTAAAGTCACCCCTATTTTGCTGCTTAACATCTCTGACCTCTCTTCACTAAAAATGAATTATCTCATTGTACAGAATTTAGATGATATTTCTGTTTGTTTCCTTTGAAAATAGACTCATTAAGGATTTAAGCATATAAATTATAACTCATAATTATTTTTTTACAATTTTTAATTATTTTCCAAAGTCAGAATAGGGGATTCCAAAATCAATCCGACCCTGCCTCACTAAAATTCAAATATCTAAAAATATATAACTCTTTTCCTTGCTCTATTTCTTTTATGTAAAAATAGACTCATTAATTTTTCATTTAATATCTTATTCACTCTCTAATTCAAATTTCACCATTTTTGGTGATTTTTCAAAGTCACACAACTGTTGCTGTCTAAACTGTTTTGTTGTAAAATGTATTCTTTCATAATTTCACTTTTTCTCTATCTCAATTCCATTGAATTTTTCACATCTCATTCCAATGGTTCATTTCAATTCATATACAATTCATTCAATTTATGACTATATTCAAAGCAATCCAATTTCTCATTTCCAATTTCAAGTCAATCTTCAATTCAATTCCACATATATATTCATCACTCAATTACACTTAGTCAATTTCCCGATGAACACTTCGGAATAATAACAGATACACGGTGAAATCAACGCACATCAACCACCTTATAATAAATGATACCTAGTTCACATAGTAGCCTACACATAGTACTACACATGTGACCATTTTCATTCGATACGCGTAGTAGCCTGCACATAGTACTACACATGTGATCGAAGCTATTCAGTACGCATAGTAGCCTGCACATAGTACTACACATGCGACCTATCATTCCGGTACACGTAGCAGCTTGCACATAGTACTACACACGTGACCTAGCAACTTCACTCGTATCTCTTTCATTCCGAAGGTTCAACCGAGAATTTTCATTTTTTTCTCACTTTTTTTACCAATCAATGTCAATTTCTCGTCTTTCTCAATTTATAACAACATATTTAGCTTATATAACATTCAAATTATTCAATCCAGTCCAAAAATCACATTTTAGAAAAATTACATTTCTGTCCCTAAAGTTTCACAATATTACGAATTTGCCCTTAGGCTCGGAAATTAAACTTTATTACTTTTATTATGTTTTATAACATGCTGAACATTTTTACCTTCTATAGCAACATCAAATTCTTGCTCTAACATGCACTTATGAACAATAATAATTTTTACCGATTATGCCATTTCACTTGTTTTCACTAAAAATCGCTTAGCAAAAATTGTTTAAAACAATTTCAAGCTTCATATTCTACCATAAAACATCAAAATAAACACATTTCACCTATGGGTATTTTTCCAAATATAAACCCTAGGTTAAATTATTGCTAGAATAAGCTAAATTAAGCTACCCGGACTTCAAAAACGTTAAGAACATTAAAAACGGGGCTTCTAATCACTTACTATGGAGCTTGGAAGCTTGAAAACCCTAACCATGGCTTCCCCCTTGCTATTTTCGTTCATCATGGAGAAGATGGGCAAATTTTTGGCTATTTTGGCCTTTTTAATTCTTTTAATTACTAAATGACCAAAATGCCCCCAACTTAAAAATATCCTACTTCACTTATCTCTTGTCCATTTTTTTCCAACAAGTTAACCAATGGTCTAATTACCATTTAAGGACCTACAATTTAAAATTTCATAACAATTGGACACTTCTAACATGTAGAACTCAACTTTTGCACTTTTTACAATTTAGTCCTTTTGGCTAAATTGAGTGCCAAAACGTCGAAATTTTTGAACAAAATTTTTACAAAATCATTCCGTGAAATTTTATACCATAAAAAATAAAAAATAAAAAATAAAAAATAAAATTTTCCTCGTTGAATTTGTGGTCCCGAAACCAGTATTTCGACTAGGCCTAAAATCGGGCTATTACATGTATATTTTTCTTTTTGTAAAAATATGACATAAATATCTGCCTGCTTTAGTGGTTAAGTGTTCTAGGTGTGTGTATGAGGTCCCAAGTTCAAGCCATGCCTTTAGCGAAGTTTTGGAATTTTTTTGAATAAAGCCTTACTCTTGTTCAGTAGGCTTGTATTTGTTTAGTTGTAAGAATATAATAGAATGGATCTGCTGGTCTGGTGGTTAGGTGGAGTGCTAATATGCTAGTGGGCTTGAGTTTGAATCCCTGTGCATGTAAGGGAGTTATTTTTTTGTTATCTATGCCGTGTGGGAGTTTGGATGGAAGTAAAATATTGAAGTGTTTGAGTGAAGTTTGAATTCGGTTGTTACGGGAATGTGGTGGATAGTTTTTGGGGAGTTTGAGAGATAGTGGGAGTGTGGTGGACTATTTTTAGGAGAAAAATAAGGGATTAAGGGTGGTTATCGAATATTCTGTCAATCTTTTCTTTTTATTTTTTTCTCAAAAAAAATCTGCACGTTTTCCTTTCCATTCTCATTGCCGAATTCTCCTCTGCCGTTTCTGCCGTTTTTCTTTCTTTTTGTGTTAGCAAATCCCTTTTTCTTCCTTTTATTGTTTTGACCAAGACGTGTCTCCTTGTTCGGGATTCTGTTTGATCTCTATGTTTTTCCCCGTTTGGTAAGTGGCTTAAGTTATTGTAGTTTTGGCATTCGATTACCGACTGAAGGTTGTGATTTTCTATTTTAGACAGCAGACAATCGAGAAGAACGGAGTCTTCCTCGTGTCACCTCGTAAGTGAAATCACTAACGGTGTTGGGGTAAGCATTGGTCGCTTGATTAGCGCTATGGTCGTTCGTATTTTCATTCACATTTTAAAAACTCATTTAAAATCTGACTCTGTGTTTGGGAATGTCAATTCTAGGTTCTGAGTGTCTTGGGAGTGTCTACACGTCAAACCGGAACCAGGTGTGTACTCGAAACGCAAAAAATGGGATTCGGTGAAAAACTAAAATTGCTTGCTGTTTGGACAGTAGCAGTAGGCTAAATTTGAAAAATCACCATAAACTGTGGAAATCAAATTAGAGGATGAAAATATTGAATTAAAGCTTACTCAGTATAGTTTCTCATAGAAGAAACGGTGTAAGTAATGGAATTGTAAAACGTGAGATATAATAAGTTTTGTGAGACAAGATCAAAACTAATTCAGGTTCCTCTGTTCTGACTTTGGAAAATCATAAAAGATTGGAGAAAAATAATTAGGGGTTAAAATTTATATGTTTAAATTATTAATGAGTCTATATTCAATAGAAACAAATGGTAACATCATCCAAATTTTTTACTAAGAGATAATTAATTTTTAGCAAAGAAAGGTCAAAGCTGTCAGACAGCAGAACATGGGTAAGGTTGGAGATTTTACTGTACTTATTGGATAAACCAAAAATTCTAAAAATTGTATGGTAGAAATGTATTTGAGTCTAGTTTCAAATACATCAAGCGGACCTTAATTTGAAATTCTGTAGCTCAAGATATAAATAATTTAGTAACAGTGACTCAAGTAGACAGTTTTGAAGGAACATATAAGTAAATAGTGAAAACATATATGAATATTTAGCTAGCACGGGTTACATTAAAAATGGACTACGCGACCAAGGCCAATTTGGGCTGAGTGGGCCACACGGGCAGACCACATGGATGTGAGAGCCCATTTTTACTGAATTGATTGCTAAGGTTGCACGGGTCGCCCAAGTCAACTGTGAACCTACTGTAGGGTCGGTAAGCATCACTTAGACCCCTGATTGTACGAACTGGTTGTTTGATTTATATATGTGTTGAGCATGATGATAGTATGCTTGTATACTGAACTGTTTATATGTACTGATGTCCTGAGATAGCATGTCATGACTTGTATGCTGCATTGCATGGGGTTAGGTTAATTATATTTGGAGGAAGTGTACAAAGAGGCTATTAAGTCTAACATACTAGCAACTCAGCTGCAAATTATTGTTTTGTGCCACATTCGGTACTACCTGGAGTGTAGGGATGGGTGGGTTGATGTGATCCCCACATGGAGTGTAAGGTTGGACGGAGATGGTGTGTAGAGGTTGGTTGGGTAGGACTTTGTTACTGAATACTTCATGATTACTACTGATACTGTGATGGACTAAGGTCATACTGCATATTTGATACTGTATTGAGATGGGCTAAGACCCAAACTATTACTGATACTGAAAAAAGGGCTTAGGCCCAAGACTGCTTTAACTGTGCACTGTGATTTGTTATTGTTTGTTTTCTGTGGGATTACACACTGAGTTTGTGTAAACTCACCCCTTTGTTTAAATGTGCACAGATAATCCCCAGATCTAGACGGATCGGTGCGGCGGAAGACTCGACGGTAACCACGATTTTGGACTTTCATGGTTTTTAACCCATATTTACTATAATTGGTTTTATTTCTATTCTATTTTTACTGGTTAAGTTTTTGGGTTGTAATTGGACTTTCGGACTTTGGTTTTGGGTTTTAATTATTTTTACCTTATGAATTACAACTGCTAGTAGTAGGAAACCTTAGTTTTCAAAAGAAACAAATGTTTTTCCTAAACACACGATTATTTAATCTGTTTTAAAAGCTTCCGCAAACGAATAACGTCTTGAAACTATTGATTAAATAAGCAACACAATTTTGGAACTAATAAGATATTAAGATAAGGGATTCAATGGAAATGGTTTTAACGCGACGACACGATTTTCAAACACCCTATCATGTGGCATCGCTAGATCCGGCCATAATGTCTGGGCCAGGTTTAGGGTGTTACAATTTTTGAAAATTTAAGTTTTCTTTTTTCAATTTTTAAAAAAATCTAAATATCTTTTTTAATTTTTATAAAAAATTTTCAGTTGTTTATATATAATTCTGAATTTTAAAATTCATATTTATATATTTTAAAATTTTATAAAAAAATTATTTTTAAACTTTTTTGAATTATATATATTATATTTTTTAATTAATATAATATATAAATAAATAAATAAACGTGGTGTTTTCTAATAGTGTTATGTGGATAGTGAACATTAGCTAACATTGATCAATAGTGACGAACACCAATTAATGATAAATGCCGATCAACCGTGATTAATATCGATCAATAAATGATCAAAAGTGAGTTAAAATCAAATATATTTAAATTTAATTATAATATTTTTATTTTAAATAAACTTAATTATCACATAACTCATTATGATCGATTGGATGTGTCACGTTACCTTAGACATAAGATTGTGATTGTTTTTTATCTTCGTTAAAAAGAACTCACATTTCAACGTAACTTTTGTCCAATTAATTACGTCTCTTTCGGTTTTTCCTTCCCTTTTACGTTTCCTTTTATTGCATGTTATCTCGTACTCTCATCTAACCAAAACCCTAAAAATACCATTTCTATTATTTTCATGGTAGTTATGGGTTTTTGTAAAGGAATCTTCTTACGGCATGCTTTTAATATTTATATATTTTTTAATTAATTATTTGTATCCAAATAAGATGGCAGCTTCACAAATTGAAAGTGATGCAATTGAATGAATTTAAATATTCAATCACTTCTTATATCATTTATTTGTTTTAAAGGTTAATAATTCTTTTAAAAAAAATATTAGGTATTTAAATTGTCAAAATGTATTAAAAATATCTTTTGATCGTTAATTTTATCTGTTCTTAATTTTTTGTAGTTAAAACCATCATGTGTCACAACTATAGTATGACATATAGCAAAAAAAAAGAAGATAAAAATAAAAAATATTAAATTTTAATAAAAAATAAAAAATATTTAAATTTTATTAAAAATTAAAAAAATAAAAATCGTAAAGAAATTGTGAAAAATTTGTAAAATTTGATAAAATCGTAAGAAAATTATTAAAAATGTAAAAAATTATAAAATTCGTAAAAAATTATAAAAATTATCATACTAAAAGACGCATTTTATAAATTTTTTTATTCATTTTTCGCCACATATATCACACTAGAGGTGAGCGTTCGATCAAATTGAATCGAATCGAATGAAAAAATTTTGAGTTAATCGAGTTGACAAATCATATGTTATCATCCTAACTCGATTTGAAATTTTCTCGAATCGAGTCGAGTGAAAGAGAATTTAAATCGAACTGAATTGAATATATTTATTCGAGTTTTCTCATCTCCTTCAAATAGTCCGTGTATGGTGAAAAAGCCAAATCCAAGGCGTTGTAAGATAATCTCATAGCACCACGTAGTCTAGGCCTGCTGCAAAAGTCGAGGTCATGGGTTTTCAAAACCGTTTCAGCCATTTTTGCTGAAGAAACTAAAAGGGTTGGCTTAAATCCAAATCGCAAGGACATAAGAGGACCATAGTTTTGAGAGAGTTTCCAAAGGAAAATATGAGGGAGGAGTGAGTTATCAAGCATCAGCATATGTAAGTGACCAATGAAGGGAAGACCTGGAGGGCCTGGGGGAAGATGATTAAAATTGCCATTGTTGTTAATGCTATGTTTTAGCAAAATTATGAAGAGGAAGAAGGGGAGAGCTAGAAGAAATATCATAAATAGTGCAATTGCCATTCTGTTCCACTCAATCTGTTTGAAACTATAGGGAAAGATTTACAATTAGAATAGCATGTATTTAACTCTTTGGCTTTTCATGGGCATTGGTTTATGTGGTGGATTAGATATCCATTTTTACTATTATTAAATTTTTTATTAAGTTTGGTCACTAAAAATTATTAAAATATTTTTTATATATAAAAGAGCAATAAATATTAATATAATGGTGTTTTTATATTTTCATATTTTTTTTAATAAAATAAAAATAAACACATGAACTTTAAGCATGACTATTTTAATCAAAATTTCACTTGATAAAATATTTATAAATATATCTTTTATATAAATATGTTTTTTCAATAATAGGTGTTTCAACTCAACAATGACTTATCAAATAAAGGTAAAAATGTTATCTACTATAAAAGAAAAAGTAATTAATTTAAAAAATAACCACGGTTGTAGGTAGATATGTCGTTGGTCATTAATCTAGTTTTAACCAGGGTCAACGTTAAACCTTAAAAGTCAACTTGTTTTTAAATTTCAAAGATAAATATTAAACAAATTGATCTATGAAGTTTGATTTGGTGTAGTTATATATATAAAATTTTGATTGTAATTCATATGTATAAATAAAACTTTAATTTTGATTCATCTGTACACTTTAAAGAAATAAATACATCAATTTATTTTTATATTTGATAAGTATAATTTATTGCATATGCAATAATGGTAATATATTAGTAATTATGTTAAAATTTTATAAAAAATAAATCAAATTAAAATTTTATATATAAAATTATACAAAATCAAAATTCATATATCATTATAACCAAAATTCTTTTATCTCTAAAATGTTGAAGTCATGGTAACCAAGTCAATGGCGTAAAGGACCTAAAACCAAAATTGCACCAAAAGTCTACTAAACTAATAAATTATATGCACAAAAAGTCTATTAAGCTATTGAATGAACTTCTTATATCATTTATTTGTTTTAAAGGTTAATAATTCTTTTTAAAAAAATATTAGGTATTTGAATTGTCAAAATGTATTAAAAATATCTTTTGACTGTTAAATTTATTTATTATTAATTTTTTTCAGTTAAAGCCATCATGTGTCACAACTATAGTATGACATATGGTAAAAAATGATAAAAAATAAAAAATTTTAAATTTTAAATTTTAATAAAAAATATTTAAATTTTATTAAAAATTTAAAAATAAAAATCGTAAAGAAGTTGTAAAAAATTTGTAAAATTTGATAAAATCGTAAGAAAATTATTAAAAATGTAAAAAAAATATAAAATTCGTAAAAAAAATATAAAAAATTATCATACCAAAAGAAGCATTTTATAATTTTATAATTTTTCTTTTTTTTTAATCATTTTTCGCCACATATATCACACTAGAGGTGAGCGTTTGATCGAATTGAATGAAAAAATTTCGAGTTAATCGAGTTGACGAATCATATGTTATCATCCTAACTCGATTTGAAATTTTCTTGAATCGAGTCGAGTGAGATGAAATTTGAATTGCATCGAATTGAATATATTTGTTCGAATTAAATTTTAAAAAATAATTTTGGGTTCTTGTAACTACTGTCACCCACCGTAATCAAATTTGTCCATCATAATCAAATTTGTTATTAACTTTCATCACCTCATAATTTATTTATTAATCTTTTATTTATGAGTTAGCTTCTTTGCTTACTTAGTTGCTTCAACTATCTTCTGATTATGTATTTTGAAATAAAAAATATATATTAAATGTAAAAATGTGGTTTTTTTTAATAAAAATTAATTTAAAGAAAAAATGTGAAATTGATACTAATTTAATTTTAATATAAATATTCAATATGATTAAACAATTCAATAATTTAAATAGTACAAAATGTGAAATTTAATTTAATAATATAAATCATATATATAAATAAAATTATTATTTAGGTTTAGGGATTTTTTGGATGATTTTGATTTTTTATTTAGGGGTAAAGGGTGAGAAGTAAAAGTTTAAGGAGGAAATAAAAAGTTTTGGGGAGTAAAATTTTGGAGAGAAAATATTTTAAAAAATGGGGGGGGAGGAATGGGAGCTTTTAGGGGAAAATAAAAATTTTTGAGGGTTTTTGGAAGTAAAATTTTGGAAGGAAAATATAAAAAAATTTTGGCGAGAAATGGATTTGGGGTAGATGGGGGGGGGTTGGGATGTAAGGGTGAGTATTCGGCCGAGTCGAGTCGGATCGAGTGAAAAATTTCGGGTTTGTCGAGTTGACGAATCCTATTTTAGCAACCAAACTCAATTTGAATTTTTTTGAATCTAATCAAATCGAGTCAATAAATTTCGAGTCAAGTCGAGTCGAGTTAACGAATCCTATTATTTATACTCAATGTTATGTTTATATGAACCGATTATTTAACTAGTAAACGAAGTATAAAATTATTTAACTACATAAATAATATAATGGTTTTACCTTTTAACTTAATGAGTAAACTGTTATCAAAACAATGTAGTTTTACTTTTTAACTTAATGGTTTTAACTTTTAACTTTAGAAAAAGTAAAAGGCATAGTTTTGTCTTTTCTTATTCGGATTTTCGAATAACTCGAATTGTGTAATTCATATTCGAGTTAAATCGAAAAACTTAATTTTTTATTTGACTTGATCCAAATAACTTGATTAACTCAAATAACTCGAACTATTTAATTCAAAATTTAAAAATTTTTATCGAGTTTTTCGAATCGAACCGAATTTTGCTCACCCCTATTGGGATGGGAGGAGAGTAAAAGTTTTGGGGGAAAGTGAGGAGGAGTAAAAGTTTTGAGGGAAATGTGAGGAGTAAAAGTTTTGGGGAAAAAGTAAAAAGGTTTAAGGGTTTGGGGTAAAAATGTAAAATATTATAGTTTGATATTCGGTTTATTCGAGTTATTCGAATTCGAAAATTCAACTAGATTCAAACTCGAAATTAAAAAAAATCAAGTTGACTCGAATAACTCGAATGGCTCGATTCTTTTAACTCGAAATTTAAATTTTTATTCAATTTTTTCGAGTTGAATCGAGTTTTGCTCACCCCTATATCACGCTGTGTTGTGACACGTGATGGTTTTAATTGAAAAAAACTAGTGGTCATTAACTTTAATGGTCAATGGTTAAAGTTAATAGTTAAATGACCTTTTTATACATTTTATAAATTATTTTATGATATTTATAAAATTTTATTTTTTTATTAAAATTTAATAATTTTTATAAATTTTGTTTATTTTTATTTTTTATAATTTTTTACCACATGTCACGTAGTTTTGACACGGGATGACTTTAATTGAAAAAAATTAGGGACAATTAACTTAACGGTCAACTATTAAAGTTAATGATTAAAGGGTCTTTTTGATGAATTTTAACTGTTCAAGTACCCAATTAAGTAAAAAAAAAGGGACTTAATTGTTTTTTTTGAAAAAGTTTGAGGGCCTTTTCGATGAATTTTGAAAATTTAAATATCCAATTGAGTAAAAAAATAAAAAAAATTAATTATTTATCTTATAAAAAAATTGAGAATTTTTTACACCCTTAAATCTTTTTTAAATAAACCAAATCGTTTAATTAATGTATTATTAAAAATTAACAAACAAAAATAATTAACGGAGGGCGAGAATAAATGATATGGGGAAGGATAAAACATATATATAAAAGTTATCGTGATAGTGATAGTTTTATAATTTTTATAATTTTATGAGAAAAATATTAGATTAAATTTGAAGGTACTACCTTAATTGATGATTTTAGTTAATGATAAAGATTTATTTTTTTAATCCATAAATAAGAAAATAATGTGTTTTAGCGCACTCGAATTCACTTATCCTGTATTGACAACAATATTTGATACTCCTGTATTGACAACAATATTTATACCAATCGTACTAAAATTTAATTCGCAAGTCATTTTTTTTCAAATGTAAATAGTTAACCCATGATATCCTTATTTTTACTAAATTGCTCCTAACCAATTAACATAGTTATCTATTGTCTTTCGTCTTTTGTTGCTATTATTTTATTAGGCAAAATTGCTCATGATTATATATTTTAAATTCGAACTCAAATATAGTAAGAGTAATTGTGGGTTAATTAAACATGCATGGTGTTAATAAGCATTATTATAGAATGTGGTTCAAACTGTAAAAAGTACAAACTTGAGAGATTAAGTAGCAGATTAATTACCATAACAGTACAGTGTTTAATCATTAATCTTCCTAGCGACAAGGATAAGAGCATTTTTTTTGTGTGTAGTAAGACCAGGCACAACATCAAAGTCTATGTCTTTCTTGTTCATTCCGGTCGACATTTCCCAATCAAACTTGTAAAGAAGATTAGCGAGGGCAAGCTCCACTGCTGCAACTCCCATATGCATTCCAGGACAAACCCTTCTACCTGCACCAAAGGGTATGAGCTCAAAGTTCAACCCTTTGTAGTCAATAGAGCTGCCGATGAACCTTTCGGGACAAAATTCTTCAGGGTTTTCCCAAGCTTCAGGGTCTCTTCCTATTGCCCATGCATTCACATACACTAAGGTTTTGGCAGGTACTTGGTACCCACCTACGCTGCACGTTCGAAGTGTTTCTCGAGGCACTAACAATGGAACTGTTGTTTGCAACCTGAATGTTTCTTTTATCACAGCTTTTAGGTAAGTTAAACCTTGAATGTCTTCTTCATTTACAAACCCTTTTGTCCCAATCAAATCCCTCACTTCCGCTTGAGTTTTCTTCAAACACTTTGGGTTTTTCATTAGGAAGCACATGGCCCAAATCACAGTGGCTGCTGTTGTGTCTGTTCCAGCAATAAACACATCCTACATAGAGAGAAAAAAAAAAAAAAGAGGTTATATGATATATGCATAAAGTGTGAAGCTAGTGATAGAAACTTCGCGTGAAAATGAGATAAGACCATAAGAATAGCTTTTATGTGATCTATGGTCAGATCAAATGGAAAATCACGATCTTTCTGAATTCTTAGTAACACATCGAGTATGTCCTCTTGCTCTGGTTTTTGTCTATTTGGATCGAGATGTTCATTAATGAGCTGTTGATAGAAAATATCAAGTTCTTTGGATGTTTTTTCAAGACGAGAGAAGAACCCGGTGAATCTATCAATCCAACCCATGAAAGGAAAATAGTCAGAGAAACTAAAGCATGACAACATGGCTTCACTTTCTTTAAGCAACCCATCGAACCTGCTTCTTTCAGCTCCTTCGTCATCATACCTCTTACCGAAATCTACTCTACATATTATTGAACTGGAAAGGCACATCATTGCCTCACTCAAGTTGACAGGCTTAGAATCAATGGATAATCGGCATATTTTTTGAACCAGGCGAGCAACTTCATCTTCTTGGATGGGACGATACTTTTGCACTCTGCTAAACAGATGCACAACACAAAGTTTCCTCATCTCACGCCAGTAGTCAGAGTATGGTGAAAAAGACAAATCCGAGGCATTGTAAGATAATCTACGAGCACCACAAAGACTAGGTCTACTGCAGAAGTCAAGGTCATGGGTTTTCATAACCGCTTCAGCCATTTTTGCTGAAGAAACTACAAGGGTTGGCTTAAATCCAAATCTTAAGAACACGAGAGGACCATGCTTTTGAGAGAGTTTATAAAGAAAAATATGAGGGACTGAGTTATCAGACATCAGCATATGTAACTGACCGATCAAGGGAAGACCTGGAGGGCCTGGAGGAAGAGGAAGAACAAGATTAAGATTGCCATTGGTTCTAATACTACGTTTTAGGAGAATGAAGAGGAAGAAGGGTAGAGCTATAAGAAAGATCATAAACAGTACGATAGCCATTGTAATCTACACAAGTCTGTCTGAGACATGAGAGGAAGAGTCCCTTTATAGAACTCTTTGGCAAATTTTTTTATTTTATTTTATTTTTTGAAATGAAACCGTGGGGACTCAGAGGATAATGCATACGCATAGAGGAGATTTGGGTGGATTGGTTGGCAGAGAAGTCATATTTAGGCATTATTATAATATTTACGCATGCAAGGCGTTGACATCCTTGTTATAGAGCATTATTAGTTGGGATTTAGGGCTAGTTCATGTTGGGAGTTATGGGATTAGTCCCAGTGGATCAGCCTGTTCATTTGAGCTGTCTCCAATGACTTGTTGACCCAACTGCATGCATCCAACTTATATATATATATGTGGGTGTTGTGTGTGTGTGAGAGAGAGATTTAGGGTTAGCTGTATATACATAAAGCAACCCTGGGTATCATACGTTCAGTGTTGTTGGTTACCATTAAGTACAAAGATCATATGCTTAAACTGAGCTTCGTTAACATCATAATCAAATGGTTGTTAACTTAAAAGCACATCTTTCATCATTTCCTTGCTTTCCTTGTGAACAACAAATCTATAGTAATCAAATATTAATATCCAAAACGCATTTTCACTTTATAAATGATTTAGAAAAATTATGAATTTCTAAACAACTACAAAGGATAGAAAAGAGTGAGGATGGAAAAATTCACAACAGTTGAACTATAAAGTAAGAAAGTGGTTATAAATCTTATAACTTTCGCTCTTTTCCATCCTCCATATCAAATAAAGTCAAAGTCTATCTATTCTCGCCAGGGGCGAAATAAGAAAATACTTTTAGGGATAGTACTTAAATTGTAATTTTTATGATAGAAAAATATAATTCCGTCATTTTAATGAACTATATCTTTATAATTTTTAAGGAATTAAATCAAATTTTTATATTTTTAGGGAGGCCAAAATGTAATTTTACTTTTGTACTAATTTAAGATTTTAAATAGCATGGGCTAATGAACGCACACCTTTAGCTAATTTGACTCGAAGGAGAGATAAACCATGGCTCTTTCTATTGTGTAGGTAAGATTGATTAGATTAGCCCATTTTTCTGGAGGTTATATATTTATTTATGCGGCTTTCTTGATTGTCTCTACATCGGGCAAATTTAGTTAATTTCTTATGTTATGCGCTGTATCTGTGATAATATCATTTCTTTTAATAGAGAAGGGGTATGCCCCCTTCTATTTTTACAACTAGGATCCGACTTGTATTATTGATAATAATTAGTTTCGCTATTGTCTGCACCTTAATTTATTCGGATCGTTGGAAAAGGAAAAAATGTTGAAAACAATAAAAAATTGAAAATTAAAGGATATAAATTGAATTATAAGAGAAAGTGAAGCATATCCTTCAATAGGATGATAAACATAAATTCATTTTTTAACATTTTTCAAGTTTGAAAAGTTGTGAATTGAGAGGCAAATGAAGCACATCCCTAGAACTATTCATCATGTTGAGTTTAGACGATAATATTTTATTTTTGGGTTAACCCAAATTTAAATTAAATAATTTTAAATATATTTTCATGTAAATTTAATGATAAAAAATATAAAAATTGATATTTAAAAGATATTAATAAGTGCTTAATTACATTCAAATTATATTCAAAATTTTCATTACTCCAAAAACTAAATCAATCACCTAATATTATTCAATCAACCAGATGCCATCTTTTCTTGTATAGCTAAGGATAATCAAAGTCCAAATATTATATTTAAAAATAGAGTTTGATATTCAATATTATGTAGTGCACAAAGTATGAAAATTGTTCATAAAATATAAATTCATAACCCTTCTCACTAGAGCAATTCTCGCTAGCACATGTGCACACATAAAAATGGCTCATCCAATCATTGATTGATCAAGATACGTTAAATGTACTCATTACACCGCTGAACTTCAAATCAATTATCATTTAATTAAACCTCTATATCTTCCAAAACATTACCTGGTGTTGTGCGGAAGCGTGTAAAAGAGTAAAATTATTGTACTAAAAAATCACACTAAGTTCAATTCCCAAGAAAGAGAGGTGGATCACAAGGATCGCTTAAGTACTAGGTCTTTCCTAGCCAGAATATCCCTCAATCGTAATTTAATAGCACAATAAATCACTACAATCACACACACAATTCATGCAGAATAATACAATAAAGAACACAAGAATTTAACGAGGTTCAGCAAATTTTGCCTACGTCTTCGGGCACTACCAAATATATTTCACTCCAAAATACAAGTGAGAATTTACAAAGAGAGAGAGAGAAAACAATGCCTTAAGTAGAGAATGGCAAGTTTGAGATACAGAATGAGAGATGGTTATGCCTATTTATAGTTGAGGTTCAGGGATCAACTTGCAAAGTCACTTTACAATTAGGGACCATATATTGCAAATATTCAGATTTTATTATGCCAATATCTCGATACCCATATCTTTGACTTTCCAATATTTGATACCCATATCTTTGACTTTCTATTATTTGATACCCATATCTTTGATTTTCCATAAATATGGATAATTCCCAATACCTGGTCATCTTTTGAGGTCATTGAAACTTCTCTTAGCTGGGTACAACAACTCGAATTAAGTCAGAGAATTCTTAAAGATATAATCGGTTTCTAGGTAGTTGTAATCCTTTGAAGCTGAATCTTGAGGTATTCTTGCAGGACTCCTTATTCTTTTAAGAAAAAGATACAAAGGTGTCACGATATAGATTAACAACTTAGAAGTGATTAAGGCTTTAACCAATAAAAGGATGGAAGATTCAGGCGTCGCGGTGCTTAGAAGAGTCCAAAGAACTATGCGATTGAAGGACAGTGGTGGATCCAGTATGTGCCAAGGGGGAAAAATTTAGTTGCAGATCGAATGGCTAAACTATGTCTAGATTGGAAATCAAGTCTACATATTTTTTATGTACCTACTTGTGAGGTCTTGGAGGTTCTTCATCAAGATATAGCTAGTGAAATTCCTTTTCAATTGATTTGATGTAATTTTTTTTCATCAAAAAAAATAAATAAGTTTTTTAAATAATAGAATTTTTATTAATTTGAATTATCATTATAAGTTCAATCATATTCGTTCTTTTTGACATAATACTTAGAAACTACCCATATCCCCTCCCTAACCCATGAATAGGAGCATAATACATCTCAGCGTACTCGAACCCATGTCTTTCTACGTTGACAACAATATCATACCAATTGAGTTAAGACTCAATTGACAAATTTAAGTTATTGTTAAACAATAATGACATCAAAAAGTTATTTACTCACTTTTCCTATCATTGTCTAATATGAAAGCTTCATTTTAATTTATATTATTTTTTTAATTAGTATTATGACTATAATTTTATATTGATCTTCAATTTATTATTATTTTAAATAATTTGTAACTCCAAAACAATTAATTTGATCTACGATGATGATAGATTAAAGAAGAAGGTCACGATAGAAGATAATGACAAGAATGATAGATTGAAATAGAAGGTTAAGATAAAAAATATATATATATTTGCAATATTTGTATTTTTAAAAATTAGATTTTATTTTAACTTTTTTAGAAAGTTGGATTTTTAATTTATCTTTAATTTATTCCGTTGTTTTTTTATAATACAATTAGATTATTTGATTTCAATAATTTTTTCACATATGAAAATAAAATATTAAAAAATAGAAATTATATTATGATTTGTAAAGTTTAGTTTATTATATTTGATACTATTTGAATTTAATTTTTAATTAATAACATTTATTTGGTTTTAAATTAGAAAAATAAAAATATAAAATTAAAAAAAGTAGCTTTTTGTACTAAAATTAAAAAAAAATCAAATTAACATTTTAAAAAGTTAATAGTTAATAGTTAATTCGATAAATTTAATACATTAAAATCATAATTTAGTTTATTATTAATGTGCACATACAAATTAAATCAAAATTTAATATCAATTCTCAAAAAATTTTTTGTTTTTTGAAATTTAATCTTTAAGATATTTACATAATGTTTAAGACAATGTTGTTTGAACCGAATCGGTGTAACACCCCTAACTCTAGTCCGTCGCCGGAATAGGGTTACGGAGTATTACCAAACTATTCAGATTAAATACGAACATTTTATATCATTTAACATACATATTAGAAACTAATCATAATCACTCATATTGTCCCTTAGATGAGCCCTTGGGGCCTGAAATACACGTTAGAAATGAATCGGGACTAAACTGGATACTCAAAGAATTTTTCACAAAATTTCAAAATTTATCCTAGGTGCAGGGGTCACACGCTCGTGTGTCTAGAGCCACACGGCCAATAGACACGCCTGTGTCTTAGGCCGTGTAACTCTCTAACTTGGGTCACATGGTCAAGCCACACGCCCATGTGCTAGGCCGTGTGAAAATACCTAGGCATTCTGTTTCTAAATTTTAAGGATGCAGGGGACACACGGCCAGACCGCACTCCCATGTGCTAGGCCATGTGTCACACACGGCTAAGACACACGCCCTTGTCTCTGCCCATGTAAACGAAAATAGGCCCTTTTAAGGCGACATTTCTCACCCCTTTTTGAAACCAATCTATACACAACATTTTGATACTACAATATTTCTCAAACAAGCAATTAAAACAAGACAAACTCTTATTTTAAGCATAACATGTACTCAAATACTTTACTTACCTATTTAATCCATCTAACTATACTACTACTATAGATCCTACCAATTAATTACATAAAAACATTTATTATTTAGATCAACATAATTAATTACATAAAAACATTTATTATTTAGATCAACATCACAAATTTACTTCACATCCAAAATAATATATATGTATATGTTTAAGAGGATTATATAAACAAAATATCATTCCTAACATTTACACAAGCCAACTTTAGTCAAAACCATACCATCCCTATACATGCCATATAAACTATATTAAACGTTCAAAAACTACCGGAATAAGCTGGATAGTGTGACTTGATTGTGTTGATCCGATCTCCTAACCTCACATTAATCTGCAAGAAAATTTAACAACACAAGTAAGCTTAATAAAACTTAGTAAGTTCGATAGATTAAACATAAATATTACCGAACCTAATATAACAAAACAATTAAGTAAATTATCCATAATACACTCTCTGCCAATCACAACCACAATTGATGAATTCACTTATCTCAAATCAAATTCGACATTAAATACCAAATCTTCCAATTTCAATTATATAAGTCACTTACCAAATCTTACCAAATCGAAGAACGACTTACGAATAAGAGTATATCGTTTTCAGAAGCCCTAAGGCTGAACAAAAGCACATAAGTGCTAAACATAAACCCATAAGGGTTAAACGGAAGCTCATAAGAGTTGAACGGAAACCTATAAGGGTTAAACAGAAGCTCAAAAGAGTTAAACGAAAACTCATAAGAGTTGAATAGAAGCTCATGAGAGCTAAACGGAAAGAAAACACGAAAGTTCGCAACAAATGCTGAACCTTGGTTTACTTGGGTAATTTCCCGTCAACTCCTCCTTTACTAATTTGTGCCACACAACGAGTGTACTCAAATCCCGCGTTCCATTTAATCCGAATATTCAATTCAAATTTATAACTTTAACAATATTTTATTTTCCAAAAATAGAATAAATGAATAATACCATTCATCAATTCAATATAAATATTAAAGTTTAACCGTACGAACTTACCTAGGTTAAATTGTAAGATTTGCAGAAGTTCAGGGACTATTTTTCTAATTTTCCCTTTTCACGAGTATCTTCTGGATTTTGATCTAAAATATAAAATTACTAATTAATTAGCATATATTTTAGTTCCAACTCACTTCAAAATTAATACCCTTCAATTTTTTGAATTTACACAATTACCCAAAAAATTACAACTTTTACAATTTAGTCCCTTAACTAATTAGTCCATCAAATGAACAAAATTTTCTTCAATTAATAATTTATCTAAATATTCTAAGCTATTATAAAGCCCTTGATAAACAAAAATTTAATACCAAACCCCAATACTTAACCTTTTCACAATTTGGTCCTAAAATCAATATCTAACAAAATTACTATGTAAAACCATCATACAACAAAATTAAAGCTCTAAATCCATGTTATTTCATAAAGAATATCCAGTATTCATCAATGGATTCAAAATTTCCAATAAAATCAAAAACTAATGAAATAGTTAGTTGGACCTATTTGTAAAAGTTTAAAAAACATAAAAATTATAAGAAAATGACAAGAATTAAACTCACTTGACGTAAAAATATGAAAAACCAGCTCTAGGGACGTTCTCCTATGGCATTTTTTTGGCTAAGAATTAGAGAAGAAATTGTCTAGAAACTCATAAAATTTCAATTTGTAAGTTTAATTTCACAAAAATTACTATTTTACCATTAAATTACATTATTTTATTATTTTTCTTTGTTGATGACGCCTCATGCCTTCCATTTAGGAATATTTACTCCTTAAGTCCTCCCTTTTTTAATAATTAATCCATTTAATCACCTATTTCTTATAATCAGCAAGTTTTGCACCTTTTCAATTTAGTCTTTTTAATTAATTAACTATCAAAATGTTAAAATTTTTTAACTAAAATTTAATACTACCTTACTGACACTCCATAAATATTTATAAAAATATTTATGGCTCGGTTTATAAAATCGAGGTCTCGATACGTTATTTTCTAAACCACTTAACCTAATAAATCTTTATAAAACACAAATTACTAATTCAAAATCTTTGTAAAATTACATTTAACTTGTAAATACAAAATAATAAGATTTATGAGCTTCTTCGGATTTGGTAGTCTCAAACCACTATTTCCGACACCACTGAAAATTAGGCTGTTACAATCGGTTGGATCGGGAACTGATGGAGATATCAAACAGGAGAGGCCCTTTGAACTAGTGGACCTAGAAATTGGTACATATCAGTTGAACCGGTGAATTGTATTTTTAATTTTTTTATTATTTTTTTAAATTGTTAAAAAATATATTTTTTAATTGGACCAATTGGACCGATGAATCAATGGCCTGACCATTTTGAACACCGATTTGATTTAAAAACATTGGTTTGAGATAGAGTTCTTTTATATTTAGTCAAACCCATACTAAGTGTTCGATCTTTAATTACACTTTCGTTATAATTTAAACTATTCAATTTAATTGATAAGTAATAATATCTTATTTTTTAAATTATTTTATTATTTATTTAAATCAAATTTGTAAAGATCAAAAGTATAAATCGACAATATATTCATTTTTTTATTTCTCAAGGTATCTACCAGAACGAGTCCAGTAATTAATTCTCTACATTCTACATGCCTATTAAAGGAGTAGATGCTGTAGACCTGATCATGGCCCAACCCGAAAGCCCGCCCAAAATGTGAGAGGGTTTGGGCAAAAATATAGGCATGAAAAATGGGCTTGGAAAAAAATAAGGCCCATTTAAAAAAATGGGTCGAGCCTCGGGTAAGATATTTTGGCACGGGCTCGGCCCGAATTCACTAAAAGACATTGTTATTGTTTGGATATTGTATAAAACTTATTTTATTGTTAATTTTGTTATTATTTTAAAGACATTTGTTAATTTTGTTATTATTTTAGAGGCATTTGCTTGTTAAGTTGTATTTATCTTAGTGTTATTTAAGTCTACATATTTTTTAAAATTTATTTTCAATTTGTTGGGAAATATTTATTTGGATGTTTTTAGTATTTTTGATGTATTATATATATTTAAAAATTATATAAAAAAGTAATACGGGTGGGCTGGGTCAGACCCGAGTTTTAGCATTTTTATTTGAGTCGGGCTTGGGCAAAATTTTAAGCCCATTTTTCGGGTCAGGCTGGACCTAGACCTAGTAAATGGACTTGGATTTTTAGTTGAGCCCGACTCTACTTATGAGCATCTCTAGATGCTGGTCACAAGTTGACAATATATTTATATTTTAAATATTATACATACATACAAACATATTTATTTAATGTTGTACAAAAATAATAAAAAATATAAACACGATATAAAAAAAAAGTCTTCTTATGAAAGGACCCTTAAGCACATGGAGGGGTAAATGGGAAAAGCAATATGCAATATCATTATAAAAAATTAGTCTTCTTATGAAAGGACCCTCAAGCACATTGAGGGGTAAGTGAGAAAAGCAATATGCAATATCATTGTCAAATCTTGTCAAAAACTCCTAAATCATTAGAGCATGTTTGGTTGGGTATAATGGCTATGCCATTACAGCCTTATTTCGTGGGCCCCACCTATTCCATGGTTTGGTTGGGTGTAATGCCCTATTACGGGCTTATTACATTACGTATCTATCCCAAAATTCTCTGCTTTCTATTCCCTTCCAAAAGCTCAGTTTAGCTTTCCGTTTTGTCCTCCCGATTTCTAAGCCCTGTTTTACCTTCCCAACCTGAAAGCAACCTCCACCCTCTCCCTCCCAACATCTTTGCCCCCAAATGAAATCAAAGAAACTTTGAAAACCAAAGAACGGGAAAACACTTGGATACTAACCATTTTGTTTGGAAGCCATGAAAAGGGTTTTGTTCAGAGGCATTTCACTCACTACTCGCAATATTCTTCACTCTTATACCAAAACCAACCAAAACCCAGTTCATTTGTTTAACCTATTCGCCGCTTCAACTCGGTCTCGACTCAGGTTCTACTCATCCAAATCGGATTCTCCCGTTGAAAAGAAGCCTGACCCTGTTATAGAATCTGCTTCAATAGCTGAAGCCCATGTCAAGGATGTAGCTTTGCCCGTTGAGGATGTGAGTAATAAAGGTGAAAATGGGTTAAAAATATTAGATTTGGGTTTCTTTTTGGCAATTTGTTTATTGTGCTTTTGTTTAGATGATGAGAAAGGAAAGTCAAGATGAATGAACAAGTTTAATTTTTATTTGATTGGTTTGTTACGTTCATGTTAGTCTGGTAAAAAGTCTTAAACTAGGTCTGATGATTTAATCTATGCTTATTCTTTGCTGGAATTTACTTTTTTTTATTTGGAAATTATTTGTTTGGTTGTTGAGAAAGGAAGGGAAACTGAATCATGATATATGTATATATATATGGTTTTTTTTGGATAAAGAGAAAAGTAAGTGATAGTTTGTTTTTTTGTTATGTTGTTTAACTTTGTTAGTTCTTTAGTGCCAGAGTTGAAAACCTGAATCAAGAAGTACTTTGAAGGGGATGAAGAGGTACTCCCTTCAGTTCTTGAGGCCATTTTGCGGAGAAAGTTGGCTGGGAAGCATGAAGAGACCGATGATGAATTGATGGATGAATTGGAGGTGCAACCATGAGACGATGTGGATGATGAAGAGTTCGAGTCAGATTTTGATAATTTGTACTCGACTGATGAAGAGATCAAAAATTTGTATAGTGCTAGGGATATAGTCGTGAAAAGAATGATCAAGGATGAGTACTTTAACATGGATGATCAGAAGTGGGATGAAATGATTAAGGAAGCTGTTCAGCATGGATATCTTAAAGACACAAAGGATGATGATGATGTCAGACTGTGGGTTTAGGCTGTTATTGTTGTTGGATCGCCGGCACCCCTATGGCACAGCGAAAAAAATTAAAATCTGGCGATCCTAACCACGGATAAAAATTAAAATCTGGCGATCCTAACCACGGATCCATGTGCGAGGACCGAATCGGGGTGAAAATGTTGCGAAATTACCTAATGTTTATTCAGAGTAGACAACAACGCCTCAACAACGAGTAGTCTGATCTGCTGTCGAACCAAGCCGCAATCTATCGTAATCCCGGCCTCTACGTAATCCACCCAGTTGACTACGAACGGAAGAAATCCCCAAAACAATTTTGAAAGTGATTTTTCTTTGACGGCTGCTAGACCTTTTGCAAAGAAAAACGGGATTCTTATATATATATATATATTCTATTTTAGGGTTTTTTTAGAAATTAAGTAAATATAATAATATTTTAAATCGAAAATTATAATTACGTTATTTATAATATAATTTCGGTAAACCATATATTTATTTAAATATGAGCCAAAAATCATATTCTGATTATGTGTTCAACAGCCTTGTACATATAATGTGTTCGATATTTGATTACCCAATTAAATTAATAATTAATTTAATTCATGTGACAACCAAACACAATACCAATTATGTTTTATTCCGTTCATTTCAACTATAGGGTGTGACCCTGTAGGTTCTTGTAACGTTAGCAGTAATATTAGAACGATTCCAATGTTACAAACAATGAGCGGCACCTAGCAATGCATCATTGCTACCTAAGTCACAAGAAATCATGATTCGACATAACCTTTTTTAAGATTAGTCTTTTTCATAATCCTTAAGTCCTTTATCTCTAGATTGAACACAAGTCATGGAATAGTCACACTTGTATAGACCATTCCATGTTCCTTGATATCTTAAGTAGACTATGATATACAAATTTATTTTTCTTATATTTTTATGGTCTACAATTTCGCAGAATGATTTTGTGAAAATTTCGTTCGAAAATTTCGACGTTTGGGCACTCAATTTAGTCAAAAGGACTAAATTGTAAAAAGCGTAAAAGTTGAGTTCTACATGTTAGAGGTGTTCAATTGTTATGAAACTTTAAATTGGAGGTCCTTATATGGTAATTAGACCATTGGTTAAATTGGTAGACAAAAATGGGCATGAGATAAGTGAAATAGGAAATTTTTAAGTTAGGGGCAATTTGGTAATCTAGTAATTAAAATGAATTAAAAGGGAAAAAGATGGAAAAATTGGATTCATCTTCTTCATTTGGATGAAACCAGCAAGGGGGGAGCCATTTTTAGGGTTTTCAAGCTTCCAAGCTCCATAGTAAGTGATTCTAAGCCCCGTTTTTAATGTTCTTTACGTTTTTAGAGTCCCCAGTAACTTGATTTTGCTTATTCTAGCAATAATTTAGTCTAGGGTTTATATTTGGAAAAATACCCATATGTGAAATGTGTTTATTTTGATGTTTTATGGTAGAATATGAAGCTAGAAATTATGTTAAGCAACCTTTGCTAAGCGATTTTGAGTGAAAACGAGTAAAACAACATAATCGATAAAAATACTAAATGTTCATAAGTAAGTGTTAGAGTGGGAATTTGGTGTTGCCATAGAAGGGAAAAATGTTTAGCATGTCATAATACATAATAATAAGGGATAAATTTTAATTTCCGAGCCTAGGGGAAAAATTGTAATTTTGTGAAACTTTAGGGGCAAAAATGTAATTTTTCCAAAATGTGATTTTTGGAATGGATTGAATAATGTGAGTGTTAAATAAGTTAAATGTGTTATTATAAGTCAAGAAAGACAGGGAATTGACTTTGATTAGTGAAAAAAATGAGAAAAAGTGAGAAATTTCCCGATTGAACATTCGTAATAAAAAGGGATACGAATGAAGTGACAGAAATGATCACATATGTGGCATGGACTGTGTGTAGGCCGCTATGTGAAAGTGAAAGTGATGGTCACGTGTGTAGTACTATGTGTAGGCTACTACGTGTACCAGAATGATAGGTCGCATGTGTAGTACTATGTGCAGGCTACTATGCGTACCAGATAGCTTCGATCACGTGTGTAGTACTATGTGTAGGCTACTATGTGTATCAGATAGTGATGGTCACATGTGTAGTACTATGTGCATGCTACTATGTGAATCTGTATCATTGAATATAAAGGTGGTTGCTATGTGCTGATTCCACCGTATCCTTGACTGTGAAAGGGGTTGCTATATGATGATTCCCCGTATCATTGAATCTAAAGGTGGTTGCTAAGTGCTGATTCCACCGTATCCTTGACTGTGAAAGGGGTTGCTATGTGCTGATTCCCCGTATCATTGATTATAAGGTGATTGCTAAGTGCTGATTCCACTGTGTAACAATTAATATTCCGAAGTGTTCATCGGGGAAATTAGATAAGTGAAAATATATGTGACTCGAATAAGGTTACGTGATGAATATTGGGTTCGATATTTAATCGACCCTTAAGTAGGATGAAAAGAAGTAATGAAATTATGAAAAAGTAAAATGTGCAACAAAACAGTTTTAGACAGTAACAATAGTGTGACTTTGAAAAATCACCAAAAATGGTGGAATTTAAATTAGAGAGTGAATAAGATATGAAATGAAAGCTTAAGGAGTCTATATTTACATGAAAGAAACAAGGAAAGCAAAAGAGTTATACATTTTTAGATATTTTAATTTTAGTGAGGCAGGGTTGGATTGATTTCAGAATCCCCTGTTCTGACTTTGGAAAATAGTTAAGAATTGTAAAAAAATAATTATGAGTTATAATTTATATGCTTAGAATCCTTAATGAGTCTATTTTTAAAGGAAAGAAACGTAAATATCATCCGAATTCTGTACAATGAGATAATTCATTTTTAGTGAAGAGAGGTCAGTGATGTTGAGGAGTGAAACAGGGGTGAATTTAAAGAATAAAATGTACTAATTTGCCAAGTCAAAAATTCTGAAAATTTTATGGTAAGAATAAATTGAGTCTAGTTCAAGGAAAATTAACGGATCTTAATTTGGAGCTTTGTAGCTTCAGATAAAAATGATTTAGTGACTCTGACTCAAATAGAGAGCTTTGAATTTAAATATAAGTGAATAGTGAAATTATGTATAATGCTATTTAAGCACGTTTTATACATAAAGGATGTGGAATGGAGAGGAGGAGGAGGACAATAAAATGTATGAAAGAATTGTGTATAATGGTCATATGCCCGATTATAATCGGTAGATTTTAAATTGAATGGTAAATACGTATTGGTACCGAAGGAACTATTGCGGTGTTGAAAAGCAATTGATCAAATGTATAAGAAATTTAGTCATGATATATATATGATAATAATTATATATGGATGATTATATCATTGAGTTGCATTGATTAATTCAGTTTATGTGATGGAAATGTCAAGAACATTTGTCTTTGATATGTGATGATCATGGTTTAAGCTCATATGGGAAAATAAAGTTTCATAGTATGAGAGTGTGGTATTGAAATATATATATTGGATTGAGAAATTAATTTGAATTGTGAACACGAAATATTATGAATTGAATAAAATGAAAATGGAGCTTTGAATTATATGAGTAAGTATCGGGTCTCGTAGGCCCTATTTGTTATGAATATAATATTTTGAGGATATGTTGTAAAGAATTAAAAAAGCATGTTAAAAATTTGAAGAGTTTAAATTTGAATAAAATTTTGTAACTCGGTTTAATACATTTACATGTGTAAGTGTTCTAGTAATGCCTCATACCCTATTCCGGAGTTGAATACGGGTAAGGGGTGTTACAAAATAAGATTGCCTTTTTCTCTCAATAAACAGAAAGCAGGCGAGCTTCTATTGATATTTTCTTGAAGGCTGCGGGGTACTTGGATTGTGCTGTCAGACATGTTCTTCCCCAGTTGCCATCTGAACTTAGGTGTGCAAAGATGATATACTTGTAGTCAAACTTTCCTTAATATATTCACAATCAATTCTTGTGATCATAATTTAGTAACAATCCATTGGTCTCTACTTTGGTTGTAGGAGAAATTTGCCAGTGGACCTAGCAGAAGGAGTTCTTCGAGCACTATGTTTGCAGGCATTAGGACAGGTACTAACTTAATCTCTTGATTGATGTAGGCATGAACTGTTACGTTACTTGTGAATCAAGTTTACAAATGTGGACTTTGAGGATATCTCTTGGTGAATTTGTTCTTATAATGAGTATGAATACATTTTGTGAGCAAAAATCTATTCTTTCGTTATTCTTATATTCCTGTAAACACTTCAGTGATAGTCTGAATATTGTTGCACAAAATCTCGTGGTATTTTCCTTTGCTGCATGGAACTTAAGTAGGTTACAATAATTTTTAATATGTATATTGTGAAGAGGGATACCAAGGCAGCACCACCAATGAAGGAGAAAGGTTTTTGGTTCAGGATTTGCTCGATTTGTTGGCCGTTCCGGACCACAAATACGGACGACAACATGTAACCAATGAATTACTACTACAGCTTTTTCTTTTTAGCCCCTTGTAAATATCTCAAAAATGTTTTGGTTTCTTGTCAAGATGTGTGTGTGTGTGTGTGTGTGTGTTTTATGCTAGTTCCATTACTTTGTAAATTATTTGTGAGATTGGTGAGCGTTTCTTCAAAGTTCAAAATTCTGATTGCTTGAAGTGTTTTCAGATTCAAGTGAAGTGAAAAAACTACACTTGTAAATCTTTTGGCATCTATTCTATAGCATCCAAATTCTACTTTTAGTATAAATTTTGCTTCTAAATGCATCTGTCCTATGTATTGCTGATGTACAAAGGAACTGAGTGAGGCATGAAAAAACATGTGAACAGTTGGAATAGAATTTAGCCACCAAGAACAAATATACATAAAAAAAAAGGGAATAAATTCTTTTTAAAGAATTTGTTTAGTTGTTCCGTGTGGTTTCTTCTATTCAGAAAATAGGTGAAAAATAAAAAATACAATAAATTTTTTCAAAGTCTAAAAATTATTAAAAATCAGAAAATTATATAAAATTCCTAAAAATAAAATACAAAATAAACAGAAAATCTCAAGAAAAAACAGAAAAAAAAACACAAAATAATAAAGATATATAAATACATATGAATTTACAAAAATATAAACACTAAATTTATCTTTATTCCTTCTAAATATATGAATTATTTATATGTTAATTTATCTTATATATCATTTACTAATATTTTAATTGTATACTATAAATTATTAGCATTTTAATTGTATACTATAAATTCTTCATTACTATATTTATCTCTATGCTATTAATTAGTCACGAAATATTAATTATACATCATATATATTATTAGGTTATAGTTACACGAGAGTTCGTTGATTTTTGCTAGGTAAATACACATTCAAACTTTAGATTAAATTATATATTTTTATTAAATTATATTTAATAATAATTATTTTAAATTACATTTTATAGTATTATATATTATGATTTTAGTAAATTCATATAAGAATATTTAATATTAAGAATTTTATTAAATTATACATTTTTATTAAATTATATTTAATAATAATTATTTTAAATTATATTTTATAGTATTATATATTATGATTTTAGTAAATTCATATAAGAATATTTAATATTAAAAATTTTATTAAATTATATATTTTTATTAAATTATATTTAATAATAATTATGTTAAAATATGATTAAATTATTTATTATTCATATTAATAATCTTATTAAAATTTAAGAACAATAACAATAATCATCTACCTAAAAAAAATTCTGTTAAGGGTATTCTAGTCATTTTAGTTTTTTTCCTTATGCTATTACAACATCATTCCATTCAACCAAACACAAGAATACTATTACAATTCTATTCCATTCCATTCAACAAAACAATTGAATTACCATTATACCCCTATTCCATTACGTGCCCTTAGTGTTTTGAAAAGATTTTCCTTTTGTGGCTCTCCGCACCTATTATGTAAATCGCTTGAGATCACCCAATCTTCCAAATCATGCATCAATAATCAGGGTTGTAAGAAAAAATTAAGACGAAATGTGATGGTCAATCTAAATCAAATTATTATGGACGATTTAAAATATTGGAAAAAGAAAGTCAAATGAAAATGATTCCACCCCGTAACTTCATCTAGCAAAGAACATAAGGGTGCCTAAATTTGAAGCATCATATTTTGCAAGTTACAAGTTTAGTCTGCGTACTCGGATTTAGTAATTTTAGTTCTGATCCAAGCAATATGCTATTTCTAAAATATTATGCGACAAATATATCAACACGTGATAATATTATGTTAACTTTCTATTTCTAAATAATATTATTTTATTTTAATTAATGAGTTTAATGACTACTATTTGAATTGGGTTTGAAATTTTAAAATTCAAAATTTATAAGGACTAAAAATGATCAATTTAAAGAACGTAGACCATGGTATGAGACTAATAGCAGAATTTAATTTAGTGAATTTGATTGCTATAGTTTAGGTTAGGACTAAAATTCTAAAAGTCAAAAAAGTACAGCTCAAATTAAAATATAAAAATTACTTATGCTACTTATGCATAATATCAAGACTAGACCTATTTCACATAATTTTCAGAACTTTTGTCTTTTCTGAGATTCTTTTACGAATCGCACATTTTTTTCCCTTTAATTACGTCCCATTCTGTTTTTCCTTCTCTCGTGCATTTACTTTATCTTTTAATCTAATGAAAAGCATAAAATATTATTAAAAATTCTATAATGTGAAAATGATGTATTTAAGATATGAAAATAATAAAGTATATATAATTTAGTAAAATTATAAATATTATGTGTTTGAATCTTATTATATTGAAAATTTTATTAGTTTTCTAGAACTGTTAAATAATATAACTTATTTTAATTACGATAAAATATTTTCGTAATTCTCTTAATCAAATTGGTATCTGATTAACTCGTGACATCAACTCAATAATATAACTTAACAATTAATAAATATACAGGGCGAATCTTAAAGGGACAGGTAGGGGCCTTGCTCCCCTCAAATGAAAAATTGCTATTTAAGTTCCCTTAAAAGATGAAGAAAATTATGTTTAATCTCTTAAAAAATAATGAATAATAAATTAATACATTATACTTAATCCCTTTAAAAATTTATTATTTCATCTCGGTCCTTCCTTTACTTAAAAATTAATAAAATAAAATTTCTATTTTTTTTTAGGATAGTTGTCAATTTCTATGGGATTTTTGGGAATCTTATGGATGCTTTTAATGTTTATATTTTATTTAAAGGAATTGGTATCCTGGCAAAAAAAGGAGGACGTGAAAGCAATTGTCCACATCCATTTAAATGTGAACTAAACTAAAATTTTAAGGAATAAAATTTAGGAGGTCTTTATAATATATAATTTATGTATTTGTTTGCAGTTAGCAAAAAAATGCAATAACGGTGAAATTAAATACTTTAACGGAAAATAAAAAATAAGCTAAACGCGCTGTACCACACTCTACCGCCCATCTAAACCCACCTTTAATTTACTGTCGTATTATTTAAAATGTGAGTAAATAAAATAATTGGTGATATCATTAACTATTTTTATTAAAATAAAAAGTTAGTCCTTATGAAAATTCAGTTTCTATAGGTTTTTTAAAATGCAACCAAAAGAAACAATTGACATTGTTATTAATTTTGTTTAATTACTCGCTTTCTTCTTTGTTGTTCACTTTCTAATAGTATATATGGGTTAGATTGTACTTTTTATTTTAATAATGACTAAGGATTTCTTCGAATGGGTGGTGAGTTAGTTTCGGTAAAATCGAAAGTGGTGATTGCAATGAATTAATTATTTTAGTAGCAAGATTAAATATTGTAATAGTGAGAATAAAATCAGAAATGAAATATGCATTTTGGATATATTAATATAAATATAATAATTATACAAAGTGAATACATTATAAAATTTGTTATTATATAAAAATTATATAAAATTATTTTAAATAATTTAACTTTTAATACACATATGGTTTTTTTTATATAAATTTAATTTAAATTATTATTTAATATAGAAACATATTTAAAATTAATGTCCTTAATAATCAATTCTCATTCTTATCTCATCATTATAGATACGTTTTAATCCAAATAAATATCCTATTTAATCTTATTGAGCACTATTATTATTTTTATTCTCACTATCCATCCAAAACGCAATGTAACCCGCATAAAAAAAAAAAAGCCATAAATTGCTTTTGACTTTTACAGTGCAAAAGACTTCCAAAGTATTTATCCTATTCTAAATTTGAATTTAGAGTAATTGTCGGTTAATTAAACATAAAAAGTGTTACTAAGACATTTGATAAGAATGTGGTTCAAATTGGAAAAAGTAAAAACTTGAAGGATTTGGCAGCAAATAAGTCACCATAACGATACATTGATTAATCATGAATCTTCTTAGCCGTAAGGATAAGATCTTTTTTTTTTGTGGGTAGTGAGACCAGGTACGACGTCAAAGTCTATGTCTTCTTTGTTCATCTCGGGCAACATTTCCCAATCAAACTTGTAAAGGAGATTAGCAAGGGCAAGCTCCACTACTGCAATTCCCATACGCATTCCAGGGCAAACCCTTCTACCCGCACCAAATGGTATGAGCTCAAAGTTCAACCCTTTGTAGTCAATGGAGCTACCAATGAACCTTTCTGGACAGAACTCTTCAGGGTTTTCCCAAGCTTCGGGATCTCTTCCTATTGCCCATGCATTCACAAACACTAGGGTTTTGGTAGGGACTTCGTACCAACCTATGCTGCATTTTCGAAGTGTTTCTCGTGGCACTAATAGTGGAACTGTTGCTTGCAATCTAAATGTTTCTTTTATCACAGCTTTTAGGTAAGTTAAATTTTGAACTTCATCTTCATTTACGAACCCTTTTTCTCTAATTAAATCCCTCACTTCCGCTTGAGTTTTCTTCAAACACTTTGGGTTTTTCATTAGAAAGTTCATTACCCAAATCACAGTAGCCGCGGATGTGTCTGTTCCAGCAATAAAAACATCCTGCATAAAAGGGAAAAGGAAAAAAATGAGTATATATATACATAACGTGTGAAGCTAATGATAAAAGTATCAAGTAAAGATGAGATGACCATAAGAATAGCTTTTATGTGATCTATGGTAAGATCAAATGGCAAATCATGATTTGTCTTTATTCGTAGCAACACATCCACTATATCTTCTTGCTCTGATTTTAATTTTTTTGGATCAAGATGCTCATCAATAAGTTCTTGGATGAAAGTATCAACTTCTTTGAAAGCTTTTTCAAGACGACTCAAAAAACCAGTAAATCTATCTACCCAACCCATGAAAGGAAAGTAGTCAGAGAAACTAAGATTTGAAAACAAAGCTTCACTTTCTTTAAGCAACCGACTGAACCTGCTTTTTTCAGCTCCTTCCTCATCATACCTCTTACGGAAGCCTATTCTAAAAATGATTGAATTTGATAGGCACATCACTGCCTCACTCAAGTTGATAGGCTTAGAATCAACAGATAATTGGCATATTTTTTCAATCAGGCGAGAAACTTCGTCTTCTCGGGTGGGACGATACGTTTTCACTCTACTAAAGAGGTGTACAACACAAATTTTCCTCATCTCCCTCCAGTAGTCATTGTATGGTGAATAAGACAAATCAGAGGCATTGTAAGAAAATTTTCCAGCAGCACATAAATTAGGCCTGCTGCAGAAGTCAAGGTCATGGGTTTTCATAACCTCTTCAGCCATTTTTGCCGAAGAAACTACAAGGGTTGGCCTAAATCCAAATCGCAAGAACATGAGAGGACCGTATTTTTGAGACAGTTTATAAAGAAAAAGATGAGGGACTGAGTTATCAGACATCAGCAAATGTAAATGACCAATGAAGGGAAGACTTGGAGGGCCAGGCGGAAGACGATTAAAACTGCCATTGTTGCTAGCCCTATGTTTTAGGAGAACGAATAACAAGAAGGGGAGAGCAAGAAGAAAGATACTCATAAACAGTGCTATTGCCATTGTAATCAACTCAATCTGTTTGAAACATGAGAAAAAGAGGTCCCCTTATCCAACTCCTTTTATGTTTGAAAAATTGTCACATACGTGTTTGCTTGTAGCTTTGTATTTTGTCTAAAGTTGACATTTGTTCTATATATTTGATTTCATGTTTTCATGGGCAGTTTTCTATTCTTAGCGGTTGACATTAATGGTAGGCGGGGGTTAGAGGATAATGTGTATGATGTATACTGGAGTATTCGGTGGATTGTTTGGCAGCTGTGAAGTCATATTCAGGCGTTGTTTTTGTAATACCCTGAAAATTATTACAGTAAGAAAGTAAGATAATATCCCTGATATAATAAAATAAGAAAATAAAGTGATAAAAAGGGTAATTTTGAGTTATGTCAACATTAGGAAGTATATTATAACATATTAATTCAATAAAGGATTAAATCGTAAAAGTGAGAAAAGTTCTGTTGTCCAAGAGTAAATACTCAAAATTAAGTGTAAATATAAAAAGTTGAAGGACCAATAGTGTAAATATTTTAAGGATGGAATAATCTAGAAACTAAGGAAAATGGATTAATTAGGACCAAATTGAAAAGGTAAAGAATTTTGAAGGGCTAAATTTTAATTTTACCAAATTAAGTGATGACTCAAGGATGGAATTTCAAAGATTATAAAGGGTAAAATGGTCAAATAAAGAAAGAGAATTCTAGAAGGTAATGGTGATGTTTGTGATATTTTTAATTAATTAATTAGATAAATGTTATTTAATTAATATTTTATTAAGATTTTTAGTATTATTTTGTTATTAAATGATTAATATAAAAGGGAGGAAAGATGCACTACACCAAAACAGGTTTTTAGCGGCGTATTTTGTGGCGTTTGGACAATAAACGCCGCTAAAAATCGAATATTAGCGGCGCATCTACAAAAACGCCGCTAAAGATCGAGAATTAGCGGCACATTTACGAAAACGCCGCTAATAATAAGCAATAGCGGCGATTTATGAAAAGCGCCGCAAAAAACATAAGGCCAACGACGCCGTTTACTGAGTTTTTGGGCCTTTAGCGGCATTTTTAGAAAAACGCCGCTAATGCTCGGGGGACTTAGCGGCGATTTATAAAAAGCGCCGCAAAAAACCTAATGCCAACGACGTCGTTTCTGAGTTTTTGTCCCTGTTGCGGCGCTTTTTGAAAAGCACCGCTAATGCTCCTGTCTTTAGCGGCGTTTTCTTAAAAACGCCGCAAAAAAACCTAAGGCCAACGACGCCGTTTTCTTTATTTTTGGGCCTTTAGCGGCGTTTTTGAGGAAGTGCCTCTAATAGTAATAAAAAACCATTCCAATTATCTCATGATTTGATATATATTTTTATTATAAGATGAATATTTCATTGTATTTATTATATATTGGTCAAATTTACATTTAAATGATAACAAATGATATTAATGTTTAATACAAAATGTTTTTATTAAAGAGAAGTCCTAACTCCTAACTATTTATTATTATTTTTCAATCACAGTTTATTTAAACTACTTTACCAGAAAAATATATATATATAAAATTATGAGTAAAATAAAATATCATAAAACTTAAATTGTTGTGTTGTAAAGAATAAAAAATAGAATAAATTTTGATATATAGTTCGACTAAATTAATAAATCAAAGAAAGTAATATAAAACACCAAATTAATATCGTGATTAATAATATTATATATTATTTAATTAGTCGGGTTAGTACGGATAATGATGAATAATTATGATAATATGCATGGGACATGGCTACATATATAGCTTCCTAAAACGATGTGGAGTGGGCACCAAACTCTAATAATTTTGTAGTCCATGCCCCAATAGAATGGGTTGAAACATCGATCTTTTTCTCTGGATAATGATATGCAAGTGAGATGCTTAGGGGTTAGGGGTCTAGAGGTTAGACGTTAGGCTTTAAGACTTAGGGTTTAGGGGTTTAGGGTTATAGGGGTCGGGTTAGGGTTTAGGGTCTAGATTAATTTTTTTAATTTATATTTTAAATATATGTTCTTATGTACGTAATTGTAAAAGAGATAATAATAAATTTAATAAACTGAAATTATGAGTATATATAGTTGAAATTATGGCTTAAGAGATATATATTAATATATGTTATATTTAATTACTGAGATTCATACCATTTGATATTATAAGAATCTAAAATATTTGTTTTGTACTACAATAATATTATGATTGGGATTTTTGGTTTTTGAGTTTGGGGTTTAGTTTTCGGGGTTTGTGGTTTGAGTTTTGGGTTTTTGAGTTTAGGGTTTAATGTTTGAGGTTAGGGGTTTGGAAATTTGGGGCCGATTTGGGGTTTAGGGTTTAAGGATAAGTTATGGTATAATATTCGATTTTGGGGTTTGGTTTATGGTTGTTTCTAGTTTTTGGGTTACGGGTACGGTGTTACGGCTAACGGGTCATGGGTCATGAGTTTTAGGGTTTAAATGTGGATATTTTACAATATAATTTGAATTAAATTAAATTTAAATTATCAATTTAATAAATATATATATGAAAAAGGATTAAATCCCAGAAGCTTACAAAAATTAGATGGTTTTAAGGTTTAAATTGTATTCATTGAAAACGACGTCGTTTCTAGTATATTTGCATTAGAATTAGCGGCGCTAAACAGGAAACGCCGCAATAGATGAAATAATACCGGTGTTTATTAAAAAAAACACCGCAAAATACTGTAAGTTGTGAAGAAAACGGCGCCGTTTTCTTAGTACATTTAGTGGCGTTTTAGATAAAACGCCGCAAGTATGTTTTATTTGTTACGGAAACGGCGTCGTTTTCCATTGTTATTAGTGGCGTTACACCCAAAACGCCGCAAATATATTTTAAAGATTACAGGAGTTTGCGTTAAACGACTGCGTTTGACCTTATATTTAGTGGCGCTTATATATAAACGCCGCAAAAATCGAAATGGTGTTACGGAAAACGGCGCCGTTTACTTAGTTGCTTTTAGTGGCGCTTTCCTTAAACGCCGCAAATTTGCATTACAACTTAAGGAAACTGCGTCGTTTTCCATTGTTAGTAGTGGCACTTTGCTTAAAACGCCGCAACTTTGTTTTAATTTTAATACAAACAATGCCATTTTGTATATATTATTCGTGGCGTTTTTTCTAAAACTCCAAGAGGTTTAGTTACTTGATGGGGAAACGACTGCGTCTGGCGATATAGTTAGTGGCGTTTATTTATAAACGCCGCAAATGGGTTAAATATGTTGACGAAAATGGCGTCGTTTGTTTTCCATCATTTTGACCGAAACAAAACCAAACTAATTCCCCGATTCTTCACCCCCCAAAACTCTCATCTCCCCCAAATCCCTAAAATTTCCCCTAATCCCTAACAGTTCCCCAACGTAGTCCAGTATGGCGCCGTTTTTTTTGCTGCATCACAGCCTCCGTGCGTCTCCGGTACCGCAACCATTGGTAAGTTCGGCAACTTCCTTTTTCTTCTTCATGCGTGAATGTTATCTGGAGACTGGAATGCCGATTTAAATTCAAACTGTATGCTTCTTATCCGTGCATCTCCGTACTTGTTGCTTGTGTTCTGGGGGGATTTGGTTCAGCTTGCAGTCCCCATGTGGTAGTCTTTTGCTTTGACGTCAATGAGTTTCAAGGCATGATGTTGCTCTGTGTTTTTGTTAATTTGTCAAGGCTAAATGAACTTGATATTTCTTTTAATCTCTTGGAAGTGGAAGCAGATATGATGTTACCAAGTTGTTCTCCTTCTTTCAAACTAAGTACTCTGTCTTTAGATGGTTGTAATGTCAAGAAATTTTCTCCTTGGATGCTTCACAATACCACTTCAGAATTATGGCTAAGTGGCAATAACTTGACCGGTCCCTTCATTAGCAATTTTCAGAACATAACCTCAAAGCATACTCTTCTTGACATTTCTGTCAATTTCTTACACGGGACACTACCCAAAGATATGAACTTGAATTTTCCAAAGTTGCGCCATTTAAATCTTTCCAATAATAGCTTCAATGGCAACCTACCCATGTTTTTTAGTGACCAGTTTCAGATATTTAAACTAGTTTCTTGAGAAACTTAGGGCACTAGCAAAAAAATTTATAAAATTTAAATGCATATACTTCTCAAAAACAATGATTTGTTGTCATTTTGATTTTTGATATGCTTGAGCTTAGGCTAATTTATTTGTTAACTTGTTAGTTCAGTGCAACTATTTACTCTGTCACTGCTTGTTCAGTACTGCTTATTTATTGATTCGTTATTACTTTTTCAATGTTAAAATTTGACAGCACACATATATGCAGTAAAGGTTTAGTGTTTTAATATTTTCTAAGTCTTTGAATTTTTTAAAATCGTTTGTGCATAGATGGCATTCTATTTTTTTTAACATATTTGGTTCTCATATTGATAAAGTTTTACAAACTGAAAAAATATTTGCTGCTAATTGATCATGGTTCATCTATTGTAGGCAGAATTAATATTTGGTACAATTATTTTCATATCTGACCATTGATATCTGGTTTGCTGCCTGTGTTTTGGCCAAACTATTGTTTGGGCAGGTACATAAAAATTCATATACATTTTCCCTTATTTATATGCATTTTCCCAAATTACTTAACAAAATTAATGTTTCTGACTGCAGTCTGTCTTTGCTGGTGAGAGTGAAGTAGACAAATTTGAGTGAAATATTAAGGTATGTTTTAGTTCATAACTTAAATCAGATCTAGTTTTATCATGATGATTTTTGAAAAATGTTTCTTTTGCGGCTCTGGTTTTGTATACATGTAATTGGTTTTGGTTTTTTTCCTTTAGCTTATGTTTCATTTTACTTATTTTACAATTGCCATGTACTTTTCTGACTTATGTTTTCTGTTATCATCCATCAACGATTGTTATATATGTTGAGCAAAATAGAAGCAATTTAATAAATTGTACTGGGAATTACATTAAAATATTTTATTTTAAAATTATTCGAAATTTCAGAACTATACGTTACATTCAATAACAAATTAGTCCACTTTCTTTTCACATTTCAGTTTCATTGATATCAAATATGCTTAATTGTTGTATACATATTATTCTATATCGCAAGTAAATTATTTCGAAAATGAAGGTTTTTTTAACTAATAATATAAACATTTGGTTAAAAGCCTGTATAGTTTGCAAATATTTATATGTTTTCCTCCAAAATTTTTGTTTTTCCTTTAGTTGCTATTTTAATCACGGAAATTTAGTTTGTTTTGTTTTCTTTTATTTAATTTGAATCATGGAAAAAAATTTCAAACTTTTAATTTATTTTTAAGTTTAATTTTAGATAACTTACAAAAAATTAGTTAAAACTAACATAACATACATAATTGAACTCAAAGTTATTTTTTATTTGTTTTAAAGTTAAAATTCACATAACATACATAAATTAAAGTTACAATTTCTTAACTTATATAATATTAAGATAACTTATATAACATAACATACATAACTTATATAATGTTAAGATAAAAAATCGAATTACATAACTTATACAATATTAAGGTAAAATATCGAATTACATAACTTATACAAATTAAGATAAAATTTCGAATTACATAACTTATATAATATTAAGGTTACTTTTATAATATTAAGATCAAATTTCGAATTACATAACTTATATAATATTAAGATTGCTTATATAATATTAAGATAAAATTTCTAATTACATAACTTATATAATATTAAGATTGCTTATATAATGTTAAGATAAAATATCGAATTACATAACTTATACAATATTAAGATAAAATTTCGAATTACATAACTTATACAATATTAAGATAAAATTTCGAATTACATAACTTATACAATATTAAGGTAAAATTCCGAATTACATAACTTATATAATATTAAGATTGCTTTTATAATATTAAGATCAAATTTCAAATTACATAACTTATATAATATTAAGATTGCTTATATAATATTAAGATAAAATTTCTAATTACAAAACTTATATAATATTCATAACTTATACAATGTTAAGATAAAATATCGAATTACATAACTTATACAATATTAAGATAAAATTTCGAATTACATAACTTATATAATATTAAGATAAAATTTCTAATTACATAACTTATATAATATTACATAACTTATATAATGTTAAGATAAAATATCGAATTACATAACTTATACAATATTAAGATAAAATTTCGAATTACATAACTTATACAATATTAAGATAAAATTTCGAAATTACATAACTTATACAATATTAAAGTAAAATTCCGAATTACATAACTTATATAATATTAAGATTACTTTTATAATATTAAGATCAAATTTCGAATTACATAACTTAAATAACTTACATAATACATAACCTTCCTAACTTACATTATTTAGATAATACATAGCCTACATAACTTACATAACTTCCATAAATTAAATAACCTGCATAACTTAAATAACTTACATAATACATAACCTTCCTAACTTACATTATTTAGATAATACATAGCCTACATAACTTACATAACTTACATAAATTAAATAACTTGCATAACTTACATAACTCACATAATACACAACTTACATAACTTACATAATACATAACCTTCCTATCATATCATAACTTACATAACTCATTTATAGTTATATCTGGCGTTTTAACTTACTCGTGCAAATAATTGTCAACGTCAGACTTCAATAATTAAGAAATGGACCGGTCTTGGATGAATTTGTCAAGGGTAAGCAACGGCTATCGAAATGGAGTACAGACGTTTCTAAATTTTGCATTTCAATACGCAAGCCAAGAGAACATGATTCTTTTCCCCTGTAAGAATTGTGTCAACATAAACTGGCATTATCGTGAGGTTGTATATGAGCATCTAATTGTTGATGGGTTTGTTAGGAGTTATAAACAATGGTTATTTCATGGAGAATGCTCGCCTAGTACTTCCTCTTCAAGGATGGATGTAACTTATCCTGATACTGCTTACCATCAGTCTGATAGAGGAGATGACATAGAAGGTATGTTGCGGGATGCATTTAATATGCACAATCATGGTGTCCAGTCGTTCCCAGCCGACTTTGTGGCCTCTGACGATTGTAATATTGGTGGAAATGCTTTTACCGAACCGGGAAGTAGTGTACATCATGAAGAGTCGAATGGAAAAGCGGCAAAGTTCTACGCGCTACTTAATGACATGAATGAAGAACTATATGAGGTATCAAAATTTTTAAAAATGTCCTTTTGTGTTCGTCTTTTTCAATTAAAGTGTTTGGGAGGGTGGACCGAAAACTCGTTGACAATGCTGTTAGAGTTTTTGCGAGAAATGTTTCCGTTTGCAAAAATCCGTCGGTCATGCAAAGATATGAAGAAAATGATAAAAGATTTAGGCCTTGGGTATAACAAATCCATAGTTGCCCAAATTACTGCATATTGTATTGGGGCGATCGGAGAAACCAACAGTGCTGTCATGTATGCGGCCACTCCCGTTGGATAAGTAGAAACACAGAAGATGGGAACGACGATGAAAATGATGCACAGTCACGGAAGAAGCCAGCCAAGATTTTGTGGTATTTTCCGTTGATACCAAGGCTTCAAAGGCTTTTCATGTCGTCGAAGACAGTGGAGTCAATGACGTGGCACCATGATGGACGGACCGATGATGGATTACTAAGGCATCCGGCAGATTCTTTAGCTTGGAAATCATTTGACAATAAATTCCAAGCTTCGCAAGCGATCCTAGGAGTGTGAGGCTTGGGCTAGCATTTGATGGATTTAATCCCTTTAAGATCATGAGCACTGCCTACAGTACTTGGCCAGTAGTGCTTGTTCCTTACAATCTGCCTCTGTGGATTTGCATGAAGCAATCTTTCCTTATCTTATCTATGATTATCCCTGGAGAAAAAGGGCCCGGGAATGATATCGACATTTATTTACAGCCACTTATTGAAGAGTTAAAATAATTGTGGGCTGGTGTCGAGACATACGATGTGCTGAGAAAGGAGAACTTTAATTTACGTGCAGCTTTGATGTGGACCATTAATGACTTTCCCGCTTATGCCAATTTATCCGGTTGGAGTACCAAGGGTCGTTATACGTGTCCTTGTTGTGCTGCACAAACATGTTCGCAATGGTTGTACAATGGGAAGAAGTTCTCTTACATGGGGCATCGTCGGTGGTTACTAAAAAATCATAGATTTAGATTTCAGAGTTCTATATTTGACGGTACTGAAGAGTTCAGAGAAGCTCCTTCGCAGACCAGTGGCTCTGAAATCTTGTTCATGTTGGAAGATATGAATTTCATTTATGGGAAGATGAATCAACCGCCAAACACGCAAAGAAATAGAAGATCAAATGATGAAGCTGATGATGACTCTGATGAAGAGGACGATCCTAATGAGGAGGACTTGTGGAAAAAAAGAAGTATTTTTTTTGAGTTTCCTTATTGGGAGCATCACCTTTTACGACACAATCTTGATGTTATGCACATTGAGAAAAATGTATGCGAGAACATTGTGGGTACAATTTTGAATGTCGACGGAAAATCAAAAGACAATCTTTAGAGTCGACTTGATTTAGTCCAAATGGGAATCTGGCCTGATCTTCATCCCAATCCACTTCCGAATGGGAAATATCGGTTGCCGCCTTCTATTTTTTCAATGTCGAAGACGGAAAAAGAAGTGTTCTGCACGGTGTTGAAGGATATAAAGGTTCCAGATGCGTATGCATCAAATATATCTCTATGTGTTAGTGTTAAAGATCGAAGATTATATTCGCTAAAATCACATGACTATCACATCTTGATGCAAGATTTACTGCCAGTTGCTGCACGATGTTGTATGTCCAAGAAGGTGACGTCTTGTCTAATTGAACTATCCAACATAATGAAAGCCATTTATGGCAAAGTTTTGGATGTTCAAGAACTTCAGAAGGTACAGGATCGAGCCGCTTTGACTTTATGCAACATGGAGAAAATCTTCTTACCTTCCTTCTTCACCATTATGGTTCACTTGATAATCCATCTCCCGCACGAAGTAATTCTTAGCGGACCCGTTTTCTATCGATGAATGTATCCCATAGAAAGGTGTTAATTAAAATTTTAAAAATTTTCCTTCATTCACCTCTATGCCTTTAGTTACAACTTTTGATAATGTTGTATATTGTGTTTAGGTTCCTATCCAAATTAAAGTCTTACTGCCGCAACAAGCGATATCCAGAAGGATCGATTGCTGAAGGCTACTTGGCAGAGGAGTGTATGACCTTCTGCTCAAGATATTTGGAAGATGTTGAAACAAGGTTAAACAGACCAAATAGGAATGCTGGACTCACGGACCATAACTTAGCCGATACTTATTTGTTCCAAAGTTTTGGAGAACCAATCGGCAAAGTTGAAATTGCAGAACTAGATCATTTATCGTGGGTACAAGCACATCGATATGTTCTGTCTCACCACGAATCATTGGAACCTTTACGGAAGTAAGTTCTACAAATTTGATAAATATTTATCAAACTAATAATTGTTTATCTTCTAACAAAGTAAACATTTTTTTAACATAGTGAGTACAAACAAATATTGAGATCTCGCTCGCGCTCCCGAAGAACACAACATCGAGATATCAATAAGTTGTTTACAGAATCTTTTTATGAATGGTTAAGCCAAACGGTATGCAGTTGGAGCTTCCGCTTACAAATAATAATGTTTTCTCATAACATTTTTAATTACAAATAATAATGTTTGGAGTGGGAAGAACGTAAACGATGAAGTTAAATGGCTCTCCCAAGGTCCAAATCGAGTGGTTAAAAGATATAGTGCGTTCCTCATCAACGGATTTAGATTTCATACAAAATATCACGAGAGGTTGAGGAGAACGCAAAATTATGGAATAGTTGTTAATTCTGCAATTACAAGTTATGCTAGTGCTAGGGACAATAATCCTGTCGAGGGAAATATGGAATATTTCAGACATCTTACTGACATAATTGAGTTGGATTACTACGATAAATGGAAAGTTGTCTTATTTCGAGGTGATTGGGCCGATGTTAATACAGCTCGTGGAATTAAGCAAGATCAATTTGGTTTTACAATGGTGAACTTTGACCGATTGATTCACATAGGACAACAACTGATAGATGAGCCGTATGTATTCTCATATCAAGTCAAACAAGTTTTTTACTCAAAAGATCCAACTGATGAGGGTTGGTACGTTGTACTCCGTAACATCCCTAGAGACTTGTTTGACATGGGCAGTGGAAGTAGAGATAACATCGACGACAGATCAGAAACTTTGCCCTTTCCAGAACAAAACTTAAACGATAATATCCCTAGTACTAGTGCACAATTTCAATGGTTCATCAGGATACCGATGAAGATATTTACGAATAATGATGTAGTAAGATTTTACGATTGTTTAATTATATGTAATATCATAATTTAAATCTTGGTCTTATTATATATTTTAACTATTTTATATGTGCTGTTATTGTTGTAATTAGTTATTAAGTTTTCAACTATTTTATGTGTATTGCAGATAAAATGCCTAGAAGAAAAATTCTAAGGGGAAGCATTGTTCAAAATGATCCAAACTCGACAGAAACAAATAGTACTGAACAACAGACAACAATTGGATCTTCGAATGTTCCGATTACAGCTGAGGATCCTACAGAAGTTCAAAGTAATTTTACATTTAATTTACATGCGTGTTGACTTATAATTGATTTATTCTTCAAATTGTTATATTATGATATACCATTTGTAGCTGAAAATGGTGGGACGCGTAGAGGTCGAGGACGTACGCTACTTAGAGAGTTATACGAGTTAGATCCAGTCGAGCGTGTCAAAGTTGGACGAAACAGTTTTGGTCAGCCTATTGGATCAGAAGCTCGACTTTTAGCAGGATACATGGGCATTTTAGCACGAAATGCGAATATGTTACCTATCAACTACAAGTCATGGCATCAAATGCCCGATAGCAACAAAAACCAAGCCCTTGATAATATTAAGGTAACAAAATGTTAATATCTCCTGTAATGCTTGGGAAATAGTTTCATTTATATTTACTTTATTAACTTGTGTTTTTTGTAGGCGAGATTTGCTTTAGAGGCCTCAGATGCTTATGTAAAGAAGGCATTGGGAAAAAGATGGAGAGACAATAAAAGTACTTTGAAGAAAAATTATTATAAGACAAAAACAACCCTCGATAAGAAATTGCAAAATGTCCCGCCGGGTATGTTGAGGTACCAATGGGAAGATGCGGTTAGATTTTGACATTCGAAGAAAGGCGAGGTATGACGTACTTCCAAACTATTGTAATTATTTTGGTTTATAGTATTTACTATTTACGTACTAAAAATTTCATAACGTAGGATCGTGAACAAGTTGGAAAAAGCAGTAGGCAGAAACAAAAATTCACTCACACAGCCGGGTCGAGAAGTTTTGCATGTGTAGCTGAGGCAGAGGTATTTTGAATTTTTTAATATTGTCAAATATGTATAACTTTCCATTAAATAATATTTTTACTACTATATTGTAGGAACTGTCGTCCGGTCAAAAAGTTGGACGCCTTCAACTTTTTGAAATTACACCTAGGAAGAAAGATGGATCCCCCATGACTCCTGAAGCTGGTGAAATAATGGTACGTTTACTTAATACGATTTGACTTGTTTTAGTTATTTATAGTGTTTATTTTCTAATGGTTTAATTCATTGCTTGTAATGTGACTATTGTTATGTGGCATATGTTTTTTAATATATATTGCATTCCTAATTATGTGATTTATTTATTAAGAAAAACTAAAGGATAAAAAGGCAGAGTACGAAGCGATTGCTTCTAGTGATAGTTCTGTTCATCTTGAAGACATTGATAACCGGATTATTACTGAAGTTTTGGGTCCTGAAAGGTATGGTCGGGTCCGATTTCAAGGATCTTTTGTTAGCCCAACCCAATATTTTGGATCCAACTCGCAGTGATACATGGCTTCGGGAAGTCAGGCTCAAGCTGAAGTTCAGAGGTTAAAAGACCAGATGGCTCAGGTGCAAGCGACCACAGTTGAGGTTCAAAGGAAATATGAAGAACTCCAGCTACAACTTAAAGCAGATGCGGCAGCGAGGGAAGCAGAGGCTGCAGCAAGAGAAGCAGAGCAGAGCAAAACGTACGACGAACTCCAGCAGCAACTTCAGATTATGATTAAGATGTTTCAGTCGCAACTTCTGCCGTCATAGTGTATTGCATAAATATTTTTATCATTTTAACATTTAACTTTTTTGCAAAAAAAATATGAATTTACTTTTATTTATTGATATTAATATTATTTTATTCGTTTAATTTGGAATATTATATAAATTTATTGCTTTTGGCTGGTTTAGATCTGGTTACTTTTGATTTATTGCTTCAGGAGGGCTGAAAAAATGAAAAATTTAATATAAAAAATCCTAAAAATAGTGGCGTTTTTGTAAAAAAGCGCCGCTAAAGACCATGTTCTTTAGCAACGCTTATTAAAAAACGCCGCTAAAGACCATGTTCTTTAGCGACGCTTAGAAAAAAATGCCGCTAAAGACCATGTTCTTTAGCGGCGCTTAAGAAAAAACACCGCTAAAGAACACGATCTTTAGCGGCGTTTTTGTTTGTAAACACTGCAAACGTTTGCGACGTTTTCGTTCGCGGCCTTTTTTGCGGCGCTTGTGGAAGCGCCGCAAATACCTTTGGTGGCGTTAAAAAGCACCGCTAAATGCATAAAAAAACGGCGCTAAAGACCTGTTTTGGTGTAGTGATGATGAGAAATCATCGTCTTTCCATGCAACCAACGTTAGAAGAGAAGAGCAGAAAGAAAGTTTTGATTTCTTTACAATTTGGTTCTTTCACCAAAAATTCACTATTTTCACCTAGAAATCAAAAGAATTTCCATAGCTTCCAAGAGAGAAAAATAATAAGGAGACAATAGGGAACTAGAATGTCAAGTTAGATTCAGAAAATAGAAGCTGGAGGAGAGAGAAAATCAAGTTAAAGATTGAAATCAATAGCACAAGGTAAGAACATCAAGATTTCAATATATTTTTAAGTTTGTTATTGTTGAAAAATCATGAAAATGATGTTACAGTATAGTTTTATTAATTAAAGTCTTATGTTCTTGATATATTAGTGAAGGGAAATAAGTGAAAGTGATGGGAAATATTATAGAGAAAGGGAATAAGGGAGTTATAAACTTAGTAATCAACATCTTGCACTAAAATAGTTTTGGACAGCAGCAGTAGGTTAACTTTGAAAAATCCCCATAAATTGTGGAAATCAAATTAGAGGATTAAAAAAATATCAAATTAAATCTTATTAAGTCTAGTTTCTCATAGAAGAAACGGTGTAAGTAATGGAATTGTAAATCATAAGATATAATAAATTTTGTGAGACAAGGTCAGAATGAATTCGGGTTCCCCTGTTCTGACTTTGGAAAATCATAAAAAATTTAATAAAAATAATTAGATGCTTAAATTTATATGTTTAAAATTATTAATGAGTCTATTTTCAATAGAAACAAACGGGAATATCATCCAAATTCTGTACAAAGAGATAATTAATTTTTAGTGAAGAGGGGTCGGAACTGTCAAACAGTGAAATAGGGGAAACTTTAAAGAATAAACTATACTTATTGGCTGAACCAAAAATTCTGAAAATTTTATGGTAAGAAGATATGTGAGTCTAGTTTCATAGGAATTTAGCATATCTTAATTCAAATTTCCGTAGCTCAAGATATAAATAATTTAGTGACTATGACTCAAGTGGACAACTTTAAATTAATATATATATAAATGGTGGAATTATAGATAATGTTACATATAAGCATATTATACATTAAGGATGTGGAATGGAGAGGAGGAGGAGGAAAATAAATGATTATTCAACTAGCATGAGTTTTCATTAAAAATGGCCAATTTGCATGTTTTAGGCTCAAGGACTAAATTGAATAAAAGTAATATTTTAAGGGTAAATTGGTAAAAATGTCAAAAACTGACCAAATTGCATGAAATGAATTGTTTTATTATTTAAATTAATAAATTGAATGAAATATTAATTTAGATCAAGATTGGGTGGAAATTCGAGAAAAATAGAAAATTACCAAAATGTCCTTGAATTTTGGTATTTCTACAATTTAGTCTGGTAAGTTCGTGTAACTTGAATTATATTCTTAAATGTTTGAAATGTATGTTATTGATGTGAATATGATTTGAATGTTCATTGTATGAAAATTGATGAAACATTGATATATTTGATAAAAAAGGGAAATAATGCATTGAATGATGTATGAATGTTTATCACACTATCCATTAATTCTATCGGTAATTTTTGGTGTTTTGATTCTGGTTATAATGGCATGTATGAGTTAAATTGGCCAACGTTAGCTCATTAATGTTTTCATTTTGATTGATTTTAATTATGAATGCTTGATGAAATGAAATGTCTGTAAATTAATTTGTAAACTCCAGTAATGCTCTATAACCTTATTCTGGAGATGGATACGAGTTAGGGGTGTTAAAGTTTTAATATTTCAGCATGCAATGCAAGCGGTTGATATCCCTCTTCTAGAGCATTAAGTGGGTTTTGAGAAAGATTTTTAGGGTTTGTTCATCTGATGTTATTGGTCATTCCTCACATTACATACATATGAATTTTGTTGCATGCATCCATATCTGACTCTTGACAGTGCAAACATTTGATAGTCCAATGAATTTTGTACTACCATCACCCTTTTTTTTTGTTAAGCGTACTTAGGTTCTGTGGTTGCAATAGCTGTCGGGATGGTACATAACATGGCTATTACTAAAGATGGAGCATTATTTTATTGGGTTTCCTCAGATCCTCATCTTAGATGCCAACAGGTTCTATTCCATTGTCTTTGTTGATTTCAACTTCCCCTGGAGTGAAGCTTTTATTTACTTCATTTGGATGAATTTGTACAGCTATATTCCCTTTGTGAGAAAACAATCGTAAGCATTTCTTCTGGTAAGTACTGGGCTACAACTGCTACTGCTAGTGCTATAGGTGATGTTTACATGTGGGATGGCAAGAAAAGTATGGAAAAACCACCTGTTGCAACTCGGTTACACCGAGTTAAGGGAAAAAAGATCCTTTAAAGAGTTGATTTTGAGAGTTAGTCATGAGAGAATGTAACTTGTAAACAATTTTCTAATATAGGATGTAACTTGTAAACAGAACTTATGTAATTCTAATGTAATTCTAATATAGAATGTAAACAATTTTCTTATGTAATTCTAATATAGAATGTAACTTGTTTTAATTTTCTTAATTTAAATTCATTAATTTTTATATTTAGCTTTAAAGTTAAAATTTTAATAGAAATTTTAATTTAATATTTTTTATCCTTACAAGTATATAGTTTAAATTTTAAATTTAAAAATAAAACACAATATAATATTTATGATAGAAATAAATATTATTTAATTAAAATATTTTTTTAAGTCATGTTTTTAGCGGCGTTTGTGGGAAAAGCGCCGCTAAAGTTCTTGGTCTTCAGCGGCGTTTGTGGGAAAAGCGCCGCTAAAGGTCCTGGTCTTTAGCAGCGTTTTCGGGAAAAGCGCCGCTAAAGGTCCTGGTCTTTAACGGCGTTTTTTCTAAAAACGCCGCTAAAGTTAGCGACGCGTTCTTTAGCGGCGTTTTTTCAGGCGCTTCTTAAAGCTCCGCTAAAGGTATAAAAAAGCGTCGCTAAAAGCCTATTTTAGTGTAGTGCGTAAAGAATTCACGTCAACAAAGGAGCAGGGTAAAGGTCCAACCAAAAGTAACAAGCCGACCAGCGGAAAAATCAAAGGCAACCGCAGTACAAATCAGCCAAAACAGCAAAAACATAACAGAAATCAAGAGACAAACAGCCATAGAAACCACAGATTAAAGAAAACAATCACAACCGCCACATGAACACGCATTGTCGTTCAACAAAAGTTTCCGCCAAAGCATTCGAGAAGTAGACTTAATAAGTGTAGCTATTCGTCCAAGTTTAAAGATGCCCAAAAATTAAGAGGGTTTGAGCAAAACATTAAACCTAAAAAATAGGTATAAAAAAAGATTAGTTCCATTTAAAATATTGGTCGAGTTCAGATTCTAATATTCAAAGCTTGAGTTTAGTCCAACTCAGTTTGTTCTCTAAGTTTATATTATATTATATTATGTTATTTTTATATTAAGCTCATGTGGGTTGATTGTATGTACTACTTTAAATATTATGAGCACTAAATAATTTATTATAATGTTATAAAAGATTTTTTTTAAAAACAGTCTTAAAATTTACAATTAATTATTTATATAACTAGTTTTGTATAATGTGCAATGCACATATTGTTATTATATTTCATAAAATTATTATTTAAATAATAATATATTAATTAAATATGTTAATAAAATACTATTTAAAAGATATAAATAACTTAAAAAATACTTAAGCTTAACGTATATAATAATATTTAAAACAAAAAAATAAAAAAATGTAAGCAAATAATTTATTTATATATATAATAATTTTTGTTCCCTTCAACATTGTAAATGTCTCGCATGACAAATTAAATTTGGAAAATATTGTTACAACATTAATAAAAAGTAGCATTCTAAAACAATTTATTTTTGTATAATTTAACTTAAATCAAAATTTATATAGTAAGAGATACATATTTTTAAAAATAGTCATGAAAAAGGTCATTATATATTATATAATTTTCTTACCGATACGATAAATGAATTTATTGCGTGTATAAATTATTTAGAATATAATACATGTGAATAATACAAATAAAATGAGCAAATAAGTATGTTAAAGAATGAAATTTTAAATATGGTAAAATTATATTAAATTAGGAATTGTTCTACTTGCTATGAAGCGTCAATCAGAAAATTTTAAAAATAATTTTTTTTCACGTTAAAAGCTAAAAAAAATTTTAAACTCTTTCTAACTTTGGATCCTAGGCGACTGCACTCTTAAACTACCCTATGCGAAGCTTGATTATAAGTTAGGTCAGCAAGAGAATAGATATATAATGTATGAAATAAATAAGTATATTAATATAAATATTATAATAAGTAAAAATAAGAGTTGAATTTTGTATTAATTGTAATTGATTACACGCATTCACATTTAGACGAAATAATATTTTAGTGAAATCATATTTATTTAAATTAAAAAGTATTCATAACATTAAAAACTAATATTAATATCATACAACAAAACTAATTGTTAAAAAGGAATAAATAACATAATATTACTAAAATTATTTGATTTTTAAACTAGTTTCGGTTTCTTTTTATGCATTTATAATTGAATTTATATTTATGAATTTTTTAAATATTTTTAAAAAATATATAAATAGATAATAAAATAATTTTAGTAAAAAATTATAAGCAATGTCATTATTAAGTTTGAATTGATATTAAAGAAAATATATATGCAATATCAATAAAAAATTGCCATGTGGGTTCGAGTCGCGCTAATTGCGTTGGTTGTTTGGGCTTTGTCATGTTATTGTAATTCACAAAAAAAAAAGGTTGTTCATGTCAGTTTGGAGTCTAATACTATGTAATATAATATATGTATATGATATAATATTAGAGCTGATCATGGGTCGGGCTGGATCAATGCAAAAAATCATGTCCATTTTCTAGGCCCGATCCCAGTCTACCTCGCCTGTATTAATTTTTTTAGATTTTTTTATATAAAAATAAATATAAAAAATAATACATTAAATAGATAAAAACATTAAAATAATATTTCCCAACAAATTGAAAATACGTATACAAAATCTTTATACTTAAATAACACTAATACAGTTGCAACTCAACAAGCAAAATTATCAATAAAACAAGAGTTATACGATATCCAAAGTTTATCTTTTTACAAAGCAACAAACATTATTTTTGAAAATATTTGTGTTGTTTTATATTTTGATAAACCTTAAAAGTTACATACACATAATGAAAATTATAATATTTAAACCCAAAACATCATGATTTTCGATATTTCGACTTACAACTTTAACCAAATCCACATTTGATCTTTATATCAAAATTTTGGCTTAATAACAATTTTGGCCACTAACATTTACATGTTTTGTCAAAATGACCTTAATTGTATTTTTTAGTCTTTTTTGGTCTTCAATCTTTATTTTTTTTAAATTGTTTTTTTAACAGATTCAATGAAACTACCGTTAAAAAAGTTAATGGGATGATGTGAAATTTCATAAAATAATAAAATAAATAATTACATGTAAATAAAATAAAATAAATAATTCATGAAGTTAAAAAAAACTCTTAATTTAAAGAAAATCAATGTAATTATCTAAAACAAGTTTTAAAATGAATGCACATATTCAGTATGTTTGATTAGATTTATTAATTATCTTTTCAAGACCTCTCAGTAAATAAACACATGCATTATGAAACACTTTTAAATAATTAAGTTTATTTTCTTTAAATTAAGAGTTGTTATTATTATTTTAATTTCATGTATGATTTATTTATTTTATTATTTTTCACATGTAATTATCTATTGAGTTACCTAAGTAATAAATTACATCTAATCAAAAATATTACACTTATGAAATTCCACATCATCCCGTAAACTTTTTTAACGGTACTTTCATCAAATATTTTTAAAAAATAATTTAAAAAGAAAAGAATAAAGGTTGATTGCAAAAAAAACTCAAAAATACAATTAAGGCCATTTGATGAAATATATAAACGTTAATGGCCAAATTTATTATTAAACTTAAAATTTTTATAAATTTATATTACATAATTTTTTTAATCAGAATCTAATTTGGTTTAAGAGATAATTGTAAAGCCAATATTAAAGCTGAGAATCACCGGCGAAGCCAAAATTATTTTTAGGGGATTGGAAATTAAATTTTAAATTTTATAATAATAAAAGTATAATTTTATTATTTGAATAGTTTATATTTTATAATTTTTAAAAAATTAAATTAAATTATTATTATTTTCAGAAAGTATCAAAATGTAAGTTTATTTTTACCAATTTAAATTTTTAAAAAATTTAAAGAAAGAATAAAAATCTTTCCATTTTAGGCATGGGAGCCCCCTGGCTACACCCAAATTCAGTAGCTTAAGGGTCCCTTGCAGACAATGGTATAGTACCAATCAGGAGAAACGACGTGATTTCTTTTTGTTTAGATGGTATAGTAATTCATTCGTTTCCAATTTCGAATGGATGCTGTTTTACTTTAGTAGATAATAGATTTAAAACCCTAGTAGTCGTGCTCAGTAGTCCTCTTTGTTTTTATTTTATTTTATTTCTTTCCCTTCTTCTTTTCAATTGAAAACCTTTAGTTGCTGTACTCAATAGCCAACGATATCGTTTACGGTGACCTTTCGTGTCGATTTCGACACCAAAGAAGAGATTTCCTCCTTCACATTGACTTTTACTATTTAAATCTCCTAGTAGTCGGCTTCAAATCTTCTAAAACAATAACTAAAACTTCGAACTACACTTTCTATAATGGTTTTTTTTTAGAAAATATCACCAGTGCTGATCGACACGACAACACCTTACAAAATTTTTTTTTTTAAAATTTTAGCGAGTGCCGCCTAACATACCGGTGACATCCAAAAAATTTTTTTAAAAAATGTTTTCTCTATTAAATTTTTTATAAAATAAAGGCTGATGCTGCCTAGTAAAGTGACGGAATTCAAAATTTTTATTATTATTAAAAAGTTGTTGATAGAGTCATCATTAGGGGCGGTGTTGCTAGTGTGTCAGGAGCGCTGACAGACACTATGGGAAACGAATCATTTTCATACATAAGTTTTGACTTGGATCATTTTCGTAAATAATTAATTATTTTAGGCCTATTGGGTGAAAAAGCCTCAATTATAATTCTAATTTTCATGTTTCATATCAAAATCGATAACACTCTCCTTCCTTTCTTCGTGTATTCAATTTATACGGTAGCTTGACAAAGAAAGGGAATGCACTTGTGTACCCTCATTTACAAGTGACTCCACTAAACTGAAATTTGAATTCAGACGTAGCAGATTCATTAAACATGCATGGTGTTACTAACACCTTTGATAAGCGTTTTAGGATATGGTTGAAACAGTACAAGGTGCGAGGTAGAGCAATTAAGCAGCAAATAAGTCACTATAACGATACATCGATTAATCATAAATCTTTCTAGCCATAAGGATAAGATCATTTTTTTTAGCACAGCAAGACCAGGTACGGCATCAAAGTCCAAATCTTCTTTATTCATCCCAGTTGGCATTTCCCAATCAAACTTGTAAAGATGATTAGCAATGACAAGCTCCACTTCTGCAACTCCTATACGCATTCCTGGGCAAACCCTTCTACCCGCACCAAACGGTAAGAACTCAAAGTTCAGTCCTTTGTAGTCAATGGAGTTGCCAAGGAACCTTTCAGGGCAAAACTCTTCTGGGTTTTACAAATCCTTTTTTCCCAACCAAATCCCTTACTTCCGCTTGAGTTTTCTTTAAACATTCTGGGTTTTTCATCAAGGCACTCATGACCCAAATCACAGTGGCTGCGGCTGTGTCAGTTCCAGCAATAAACACGTTCTGCATAACAAAGAAAGTAAAAGAAAAAAAAAAGCCATGGTTATGTTATATATTTGCATAAAGTGTGAAGCTAATGATAAAAAAAAAAAAGTGAAGATGAGATGACCATAAGAATAGCTTTTATATGATCTATGGTAAGATCAAATGGAAAATCACGATCCATCCTTATTCGTGGTAACACGTCAATTAGGTCTTCTTTCTGTGGTATTAGCTATTCGGATCAAGATGTTCATCAATGAGTTGCAGGTAGAAGGTATCAAGTTCTTTGAAAGCTTTTTCAAGACGAGTGAGAAACCCAGTGAATCTATCCACCCAACCCATGAAAGGAAAATAGTCAGAGAAACTAAAGCATGACAACATGGCTTCAGTTTCTTTGAGCAGCTCATGGAACCTGCTTCTTTCAGCTCCATCATCATACCTCTTTCCGAAACCTATTCTGCAAATTATTGAACTTGAAAGGCACATCATTGCCTCACTCAAGTTGACAGGATTAGAATCAACCGATAATTGGCTTATTTTTTCAACCAGGCGACCGATTTGGTCTTCTCGGATGGGACGATACTTTTGCACTCTGCTAAAGAGATGTACAACACAAAGTTTCCTCATCTCCTTCAAATAGTCCGTGTATGGTGAAAAAGCCAAATCCAAGGCGTTGTAAGATAATCTCATAGCATCACGTAGACTAGGCCTGCTGCAAAAGTCGAGGTCATGGGTTTTCAAAACCGCTTCAGCCATTTTTGCTGAAGAAACTACAAGGGTTGGCTTAAATCCAAATCGCAAGGACATAAGAGGACCATAGTTTTGAGAGGGTTTCCAAAGGAAAATATGAGGGAGGAGTGAGTTATCAAGCATCAGCATACGTAAGTGACCAATGAAGGGAAGACCTGGAGGGCCTGGGGGGAGATGATTAAAATTGCCATTGTTGCTAATGCTCTGTTTTAGCAGAATTATGAAGAGAAAGAAGGGGAGACCTAGAAGAAATATCATGAATAGTGTAATTGCCATTCTGTTCCACCAATCTGCGTGAAACTTGAGGGAAAGATTTACAATTAGATGAGCATGTATTTAACATGCAGTTCTCTATTCTGCATGAAGTTGACATTGTGCGACTCTTTCGGTGTTCATGGGCTTTGCTTAAGTGGTGGAGTAGATATCTTTTTTACTAATACTAATTCCTTTAATAAGTTTGATGTGATTAATCAATCGATAATTAATTTAATTAAAATATTTTTTTATATAAAAAAGCAACAAATATTAATATTTTTATTTTTCATATATTTTAATAAAATAATACTATGACAAAATTTAAGCTTAAAGTACATGAGTTTTAACTTTTAAACATAAATGCTATAATCTAGTTATTTATTTATATACGTACTATTATAAAACATTTGATTGAATTTTAATATCATTTGATTTATTGACGTCAACTAAACATTAAGAAAATCAAAATTAAATTATAATAAACATATCAAATAAACGTAAAAATGTTATCTACTACAAAAAAAATTAAAAAATTAAAAAATCACCATGTAAGCAAAAAGATGAAGGCAGCTGGTTTGTCGGGTGATGATTGTATAAAATTGGGATAACAGGTCATTTGTGGTTTTTTTAATAATTTAATATTTTTTTAATATTTTCATCTTGAAAAAAAATCAAATTCAACATAATGTGCTGAAATTTAGGATAAAATGCTGAAATAACATTAAATTATTAGAAAATGATACAAATGACATTCCAATCTCAAATAACCCTTTCTCATGGGTTATATTAACCTAGTTTTAACCGAGATCAACCTTAAACCTTAAAAGTCAACTTGTTTTAAAAGGTTAAGATAAGTATTAAAATTATAAATAAATTTTGGTTTAATAAGAAATTTGATACATGAAATTTATCAAATTTGATTTGGTGTAATTATACACATAAAATTTTGGTTGTAGTTCTGACCGCCTATAATCGTGTTATCGTTTATAGTATAAATATCACACCAAAAATATATTGAATTAAACCGGCAGTGTCCACAAGCGTACGGGTCAAATTGTAATATAGTTAAGTTTACAACGAAACACCGGTAAGTATTTCGAGGATCGTACCCAAGGGATTGCAAATTGGAGAAACTATTATTAAATTAATTACAAAAAATAATTACTGATCTAATCAAGTCACGAATTAATATTGTGAATCCAAATCAAAATATTAATTAAACTAATTAAATTACTTAACCTAAATTAACCTAATGAAATTTCCTATTCCTAGTGTCGACAATGTGAGACTCTAGCCTATGATCGATTAAATCCCTAATTATCTAATTAAATAATTAATTATCCTATATTGAGTTATTTATCACCCTTAGCTATGAATGCCTTTCTGATCTAATATTCACTAAGGATTACCACCTAAGTCACCCTTTGGGTCTCTTCCTAGGCATACAAATACCCTTCTAGTCTCTCTGCTTGGAACAAGTTATACACGATAGGATACCCTTCCGGTTTCACTTGTCTTAATATTCTACTAGGGGCGTCACTCCCTAATATACTAAGCACTCTTGAATAAACAAACAATTTCAGATAAAGAATCACTTAACAGATAAATTAGTTTAATAATCAAATCATGCGAGATATAAATAAAGCACAACAATCTATTCTAATATTCATACAACGATTAATTGGTCAGATTAATGGAAGATAAATAAAAGAATAGAAGATAAGAGATAAGAGAATGCTCATAAATATATATTGATGTAACACCCCTAACCCGTCTCCGTCGCCGAATCAGGGTTACGAGGCATTACGAAACCAAGCTCACATAAACATAACTTTAATATCTAATTCCAAATGCAAGTCCAATTCATGAACATATATAATCAAATTCAAGCATGGAAGTTAAACTCTTTTCGCATTGCTATTTACACAATAGGATTCAAAATTATCCAAAACATTATCAAGCCTATACATGCCATAAGATCGAGTTCAAATATTTAACAAAATACCAAAAGAAGTCGATAGTGTGATGGGCGGTGTTGATGATCCCCGAGCTCGTAACGCGTCTCCAAAAAAAAATCTATAAAAACGAATGAACGAAAGCAAACAAAGTAAGCTTTTATAGCTTAGTAAGTCTACAGCATATCTATAATACATATAAAAGAATCATATAATTCTTTCAGTAAATTTATTGAAATTACAATCATCAAATATGATTACTAATCAAACACTACTTTATTGAGTCATTTTGTTTAAGTCTAAAAGGATGTATATTTATCTAATACACATAAACGGACAAATGTATATACATTATATGCATATAATCAAGTTACTAGTATAATCCTTAACAGCATATACTGATTTCTAGAGTACTTATTGTTCGCACTTCATCGAATCCATTTAAATACAACTATTCAACTACATATATCAAAAGCCAAATTTTTATGCTTATCATCCATAAATGCCGAATGCACATATGCACCTATACCCATCTATGCCGAATGCATAGATACATACACTTATTTTCACCTATGCCGAATGCATACACATAAATATATCCACCTATGCCGAATGCAACATATATATATACATATCTATCAATTGCTTAGACCAAATATATGTATATATATATGCTCATCAAGTTAATATGACTAAAATCATGTGATTGAACATTTATGTATACATCGATTTCATATAATCAAAATCATAGAGGTATCAATTGTATATTATCACATGCTTTAAACGGATTCACCGGCATTTAGCCTGCTAGGTTTTAAAACCTGATTCAATACACCGGCTCTTAGCCTGCTAGACTTATAGTCCGAAATGTGTCACCGGCATTAAGCCTGCTAGACTTATAGTCTGAAATGTGTCACCGGCATTAAGCCTGCTAGACTTATAGTCTGAAATGTGTCACCGGCATTAAGCCTGCTAGACTTATAGTCTGAATTATGTCACTAACGATAAACCGAATGATACTGAGCTTTAACAAAAGAATCTCAATTCATAGGAGTTGTATATCATAATGGTATATAGAATTCACATAAAAATTCAGCTCAATAATTTATAAACTGTATCCTTAACCCACATCGGTATAAAAGTTCAGTCATCAAATTCAACTCAATATCTAAATTATACATCCGAATATATATATGTATATATATATATAACTTAACACAATGAAGCATACTATTAATATCGTACTTTCGAACACATTAAGATAATCCAAGCTAATAATTTCATCTCTTCAACCCCGTTCAAGAACCTTTACAAGAACATACATACCTAATCGAATCTCCCTTTTTCATATATAAGTTTCATACTTAAATTTATCACAAGAACATATACATGCATAGTTGCATAGTCGAACCCCTTATAAACTTGTATAAATGGCATACCTAAGTTCAATACGAGAACATATAGATGTAGATTTGCATAATATATATAATTCACTCATACTTTTAATTATTTCAACTATCATATTTTTAATTATAATTCATCCAAAAACAGCTCATATACTTATTTATATACTGATTTTATGACATTAAATAGCTAATAGACTTACCTCGGATATCAGCAAACACGATCGACTATTCGATTATCTTCGACTTCCCCCGATCCAAATTCGTTTTCTTCGTTCCTTGATCTAAACATAGTCAAATTTAACCTTTTTATTCATCAAAACATTCATTTGAGTCCAACAATACATAAATGGGAAAATTACCATTTTGCCCCTAACATTTTGCACTTTTTGCAATTTAGTCCTTTTTGCACAAAACACAAAATACACAAAATTTGCCCATAACACACAAGGGCTGAATATTCATGGTTCTCATACAAGTCCACACATTGCATTTATTTCACATTTTAGTCCCTCAAAAATTTATTTTCACAATTTAGCCCTAAATACTCAAATTCATCAAAAATACCAATACAAAACATGTTAATCTAAGACATATCTTCCATTATTCATCATCAAACATCCCAAAACACAAATATTCATCAATGGCATAATTCAAAATATTCATCAATTCACAAAATTAAGACATGGGTTTTGAAGTATTCAAAGCAACGATCTCAAAAACGTAAAAATTATCAAAAACTAAAATCAAACTAACCTTGAATTGAAATCCCTAAGATGGCCGAATGCTAAAGCTTGAAGAACAAAGTTTCTTTCTTTTTGTTTCGGTGATACAAACAATGAAGAAAGAAAAAAAAACTTATTTCTTTTATGTTTTAATGATATAATAATATAATATTATACTATTACTATTATAACTTTTATATTTAATATATAAAAAGTATATATTAACTATCATTGCCGTCCACTATCTTTTAAAATGGGCTAATTGCCCTTTAAGAACCTCATATTTAAAAGCCACCATCAAATAAGCACTTTACACCTTAATAATCAAACTTCACATTTTATGCAATTTGATACTTTTGTCAATTAAACACATAAACAACAAAATTAATTCACGAAACTTTCACACATTTAAATTCACACATCATAAACACACAAAATAATATTAAAATATTTTTCAGACTCGGATTTGTGGTCCCGAAACCACTATGTCCATTTAGAGTCAAAATCGGGCTGTTACAACTCTCCCCCCTTTAGGGATTTTCGTCCCCGAAAATCTTACCGGTGAATAGGTTTGGATAACGCTCCTTCATTGTATCCTCTGACTCCCAAGTTGCTTCTTCAACTCCGTGTTTATGCCACAATACTTTAACTAACGGAATTTTCTTATTTCGTAATTCCTTGATCTCACGAGCCAGAATGCTAATCGGTTCTTCTTCATATGGCATATCAGGGTTAATTTCAATCTCCATCGGACAAATCACATGTGAAGGATCAGATCGGTATCTACGGAGCATCGAAACATGAAATACATTGTGAATCTTTTCTAACTCAGGTGGTAACATCAATCTATAAGCAACCGGTCCGACACGTTCTATAATCTCATACAGTCCAATGATTCTTGGACTCAATTTGCCTTTACGACCAAATCTGAGTACTTTCTTCCACGGTGAGACTTTCAAAAACACTTTATCGCCGATCTGAAATTCTATATCTTTTCTTCTCAAATCCGCATAAGATTTCTGACGATCTGATGCGGATTTCAGGCTGTCCCGAATCACTTTCACTTTCTGTTCGGTCTCTTTAATCAAATCAACCCCGTGTATCCTATTTTCACTGAGCTCGGTCCAATACAGTGGTGTACGACATTTACGACCGTACAAAGCTTCATAAGGTGCCATTTTAATACTAGATTGAAAGCTGTTATTATAAGTAAATTCAATCAAAGGTAAATATCGTTCCCACGTACCTTCAAACTCGAGAATGCAACATCTCAACATGTCCTCAAGTATCTGTATAATTCGCTCCGATTGACCATCTGTTTGCGGATGGAAAGCTGTGCTAAAATGTAGTTTCGTACCTAAAGCATCTTGTAATTTCTTCCAAAACCGCGATGTAAATCTCGGGTCTCTGTCCGAAATAATAGAAATAGGCACTCCGTGCAATTTTACAATCTGAGAAATGTACAATTCAGCAAGTTTATCAAGCGAATAATCAATACGAACCGAAATAAAGTGAGCCGATTTGTCAATCTATCAACAACAACCCAAATTGCATCTTTCTTGCTGGGTGTTAACGGTAAACCGGATACAAAATCCATCGTAACTCTGTCCCATTTCCATTCAGGTATCATGATCGGCTGCAGCAATCCAGAAGGTACCTGATGCTCGGCTTTTACTTGCTGACATATTAAACATTTCGAAACAAAGTCAGAAATTTCTCGTTTCATTCCATGCCACCAATAGTGTTGTTTCAGATCATTATACATTTTCGTGCTACCCGGATGAACAGAAAATCGACTATTATGGGCTTCATTCAAATCATCTGAATTAACTCTGGATTTTTCGGAACACATAATCGGTTTCTGAATCTCAAACAATCCTCAGTATCAACTAGAAACTCTGAATCAACATTTAAGTCACACTGAGTTCGTTTTGCAATTAAATCATCATCGGCTTTTTGAGCTTCACAAATATGTTGAACAAATAACGGTTTTGCTTTCAACTCAGCTACTATCGCACCATCATCAGACATAACCATATGTGCATTCATTGCACGCAAAGCAAACAGTGATTTTCGACTTAGGGCATCAGCAACAACATTAGCCTTTCCCGGATGATAGTCAATCACGAGCTCGTAATCTTTCAACAATTCTAACCATCGACGCTGTCTCAAATTCAGATCTTTCTGAGTCATCAAATATTTCAAGCTTTTATGATCGGAATAAACATGACATCTTTCGCCAAACAGATAGTGACGCCATATTTTTAACGCAAATACAATAGCGGCCAATTCCAGATCATGCGTCGGATAGTTCTTTTCATGCGGCTTTAACTGTCTCGAGGCATAGGCTACAACTTTGCCTTCCTGCATCAATACACAGCCCAAACCATTTAAAGATGCATCACTATAGATAACAAACTCTTTACCCGATTCGGGTTGAACTAGGACTGGAGCTTTGGTTAAAAGAGCTTTCAACTGATCGAAACTTTTCTGGCACTTTTCTGACCACTCAAACTTAACGTCTTTTTGTAGTAGCCTTGTCATCGGGGTCGCAATCATAGAGAACCCTTTCACAAAACGTCTATAATAGCTAGCGAGCCCCAGAAAGCTTCGAAATTCCGAAACATTCCTCGGAGGTTTCCAATCAAGTATAGCTGAAATTTTACTCGGATCAACCCAAATACCCGATGCTGATACAACATGGCCCAGAAAACTGACTTCACGTAACCAGAACTCACATTTACTAAACTTTGCATACAACTGCTTATCTCGCAAAGTTTGTAACACAAGTCTCAGATGTTCAGCATGCTCATTTTCGTCTCGAGAGTAGATCAAAATGTCATCAATAAATACTACCACAAACCGATCCAGATACTTCCTAAAGATCCGATTCATCAAATCCATGAAAATAGCAGGTGCATTAGTAAGTCCGAAAGGCATAACAAGAAACTCATAATGTCCGTACCTCGTTCGGAAAGCAGTCTTTGGCACATCAGAGTCTTTAACTCGCAACTGGTAGTAGCCTGATCTCAGATCTATCTTTGAAAACACAGTAGCCCCTTTCAACTGATCGAACAAATCATCAATCCGTGGTAACGGATACTTATTCTTTATAGTCACTTTATTGAGTTGCCGGTAATCAATGCACATTCTCATCGTTCCGTCTTTTTTTCTCACAAATAGAACTGGTGCACCCCAAGGAGAGAAACTCGGTCGTGCAAACCTTTATCAGTCAGCTCTTGCAACTGTACTTTCAATTCTTTTAATTCGGTCGGTGCCATACGGTACGGAGCTATCGATATGGGAGTCGTCCCTGGTACTAACTCAATACCAAACTCTACCTCTCGAATAGGTGGCAAACCCGGTAATTCTTCGGGAAACACGTCTGAATACTCACACACTACTGGTACAGATTCAATCTTCTTTTCGGTCACTTTACTATCAAGAATAAATGCAAGGTAAGCTTCACAACCCCTTCTCACATACTTCTGAGCCGACATCGAGGATATTATTGCTGATAAACCATTCAGATCATTAGATTTGATCCGAATAATCTCATCATTCTGACACCGTAGATCAATAGTTTTCCGTTTGCAGTTTACAATAGCATCATGCAGAGTTAACCAATCCATACCCAGAATTATATCGAACTCGTCGAATGGTAACAACATCAAATCAGCTGGAAAACATAAATCTCGAATCATCAACGGACAATTCTTGCACACTTTGTCAACCAAAACACACCGGCCCAGGGGGTTCGATACTTTAATTACAAACTCAGTAGACTCAACAGGCAAAGTCTTACTGAATACTAAAGTCTCACACACATAAGAATGAGCCGAACCAGGATCAATCAATGCAATAACATTAGTATCATAAAGAGTGAAAGTACCAGTAATAACATCTGGAGAAGAAGCCTCCTCTCGAGCACGGATGGCATAAGCTCTGGCAGGTGCACGGGCCTCAGATCGAATTGTTGTGTCCCTGGTTCCTCTCTGACTACCACTTACATTACTCAATTGTCTCGGCGGTCTACCTCGGACTGGCACATTACTCGGTCTGGTATCCTGCACAGTATTTTGCTCAGCTACCATCGGACACTCTCGAATGAAATGATCTTTTGAACCACACTTGAAGCAAGACCGATCATGGAATCTGCAATCCCCAGGATGCCATTTCCCACAATGCTTGCACTCTGATCTATTTTGTCGAACACTACCAACGCTAGCAACTGAAGTAGCTCGTGAACTCACAGGGGGTCGATCTCGATCATACTTAGGAAACCCTGCAGTAGCTTTAGATTGGCTATGATCCGCTCTGAATTTCCTTGAGGTCGACTGAAATGATTTACTGAATGATCTTTTACGAGAATCTCGAGTTTCATAGTCAGCTTTCCTCTTCTCTTTCCCGAGCTCCTCAGCTTTACAAGCTCGTTCAACAAGTACTACGAACTCTTTTATCTCAAGTATACCAACTAACAGTTTAATATCTTCATTCAGCCATCTTCAAATCTTCTACACATGATAGCTTCAGTTGAAACACACTCTCGAGCATATCTACTAAGTCTCACAAATTTCCGTTCATATTCTGTCACTGTCATACGACCCTGTTTCAGTTCAAGAATTCCTTACGTTTCTGATCAATAAATCTCTGGCTGATGTATTTCTTACGAAACTCAGTCTGAAAGAATTCCCAGGTCACTCGCTCTTTCGGAACCACCGATACTAGTGTATTCCACCAGTGATATGCAGTGTCCCGTAGCAAGGATATGGCACATTTCAAGCACTCATCAGGGGTGCAAGACAACTCATCAAACACTCGAATAGTATTATCAAGCCAGAATTCAGCTCGCTCAGCATCATCATCATCAGTAGCTCTGAACTCTTCGGCCCCGTGTTTTCGAATTTTGTCAACCGGAGGCTTAAGTAATCTCATCGGATCACTTACTTGGGGTATAACAGGAATCGAAGATGAATTAGTCGGGGGTGGAGGTTGTTGTGTAACCGGATTAGTTCGGACATAATGAGTAAACCAGTCATTCATCATTTGGTAGAAGGCTTGTTTAGCCTCTCCCTCCTGGTTACTCGAGATTGGTCGAGAATCTACTGGCTCTGTCCCTTGCGCGGGAGCAGGCGCTATACTCTCAACATCATCAGCTACGGCTCGTTCGGGATCCATTACTATACGAAAACACATTTTTAGACGTCAGCAGTCATCACACTATCTCGATATAAAAATATGGCATGTATAGCTAGACTCATACACGCTACGCTAGTTCCGAGAATCGACTAACCGTAGCTCTGATACCAATAAAATGTAACACCCTAACCCGTCTCCGTCGCCGAATCAGGGTTACGAGGCATTACGAAACCAAGCTCACATAAACATAACTTTAATATCTAATTCCAAATGCAAGTCCAATTCATAAACATATATAATCAAATTCAAGCATGGAAGTTAAACTCTTTTCGCATTGCTATTTACACAATAGGATTCAAAATTATCCAAAACATTATCAAGCCTATACATGCCATAAGATCGAGTTCAAATATTTAACAAAATACCAAAAGAAGTCGATAGTGTGATGGGCGGTGCTGATGATCCCCGAGCTCGTAACGCGTCTCCAAAAAAAATCTATAAAAACGAATGAACGAAAGCAAACAAAGTAAGCTTTTATAGCTTAGTAAGTCTACAGCATATCTATAATACATATAAAAAAATCATATAATTCTTTAAGTAAATTTATTGAAATTACAATCATCAAATATGATTACTAATCAAACACTACTTTATTGAGTCATTTTGTTTAAGTCTAAAAGGATGTATATTTATCTAATACACATAAACGGACAAATGTATATACATTATATGCATATAATCAAGTTACTAGTATAATCCTTAACAGCATATACTGATTTCTAGAGTACTTATTGTTCGCACTTCATCGAATCCATTTAAATACAACTATTCAACTACATATATCAAAAGCCAAATTTTTATGCTTATCATCCATAAATGCCGAATGCACATATGCACCTATACCCATCTATGCCGAATGCATAGATACATACACTTATTTTCACCTATGCCGAATGCATACACATAAATATATCCACCTATGCCGAATGCAACATATATATATATATATACATATCTATCAATTGCTTAGACCAAATATATGTATATATATATGCTCATCAAGTTAATATGACTAAAATCATGTGATTGAACATTTATGTATACATCGATTTCATATAATCAAAATCATAGAGGTATCAATTGTATATTATCACATGCTTTAAACGGATTCACCGGCATTTAGCCTGCTAGGTTTTAAAACCTGATTCAATACACCGGCTCTTAGCCTGCTAGACTTATAGTCCGAAATGTGTCACCGGCATTAAGCCTGCTAGACTTATAGTCTGAAATGTGTCACCGGCATTAAGCCTGCTAGACTTATAGTCTGAAATGTGTCACCGGCATTAAGCCTGCTAGACTTATAGTCTGAATTATGTCACTAACGATAAACCGAATGATACTGAGCTTTAACAAAAGAATCTCAATTCATAGGAGTTGTATATCATAATGGTATATAGAATTCACATAAAAATTCAGCTCAATAATTTATAAACTATATCCTTAACCCACATCGGTATAAAAAGTTCAGTCATCAAATTCAACTTAATATCTAAATTATACATCCGAATATATATATGTATATATATAACTTAACACAATGAAGCATACTATTAATATCGTACTTTCGAACACATTAAGATAATCTAAGCTAATAATTTCATCTCTTCAACCCCGTTCAAGAACCTTTACAAGAACATACATACCTAATCGAATCTCCCTTTTTCATATATAAGTTTCATACTTAAATTTATCACAAGAACATATACATGCATAGTTGCATAGTCGAACCCCTTATAAACTTGTATAAATGGCATACCTAAGTTCAATACGAGAACATATAGATGTAGATTTGCATAATATATATATATAATTCACTCATACTTTTAATTATTTCAACTATCATATTTTTAATTATAATTCATCCAAAAACAGCTCATATACTTATTTATATACTGATTTTATGACATTAAATAGCTAATAGACTTACCTCGGATATCAGCAAACACGATCGACTATTCGATTATCTTCGACTTCCCCGATCCAAATTCGTTTTCTTCGTTCCTTGATCTAAACATAGTCAAATTTAACCTTTTTATTCATCAAACATTCATTTGAGTCCAACAATACATAAATGGGAAAATTACCATTTTGCCCCTAACATTTTGCACTTTTTGCAATTTAGTCCTTTTTGCACAAACACAAAATACACAAAATTTGCCCATAACACACAAGGGCCGAATATTCATGGTTCTCATACAAGTCCACACATTGCATTTATTTCACATTTTAGTCCCTCAAAAATTTATTTTCACATTTAGCCCTAAATACTCAAATTCATCAAAAATACCAATACAAAACATGTTAATCTAAGACATATCTTCCATTATCATCATCAAACATCCAAAACACAAATATTCATCAATGGCATAATTCAAAATATTCATCAATTCACAAATTAAGACATGGGTTTTGAAGTATTCAAAGCAACGATCTAAAAACGTAAAAATTATCAAAACTAAAATCAAACTAACCTTGAATTGAAATCCTAAGATGGCGAATGCTAAAGCTTGAAGAACAAAGTTTCTTTCTTTTTGTTTCGGTGATACAAACAATGAAGAAAGAAAAAAAAACTTATTTCTTTATGTTTTAATGATATAATAATAATATTATACTATTACTATTATAATTTTATATTTAATATATAAAAGTATATATTAACTATCATTGCCGTCCACTATCTTTTAAAATGGGCTAATTGCCCTTTAAGAACCTCATATTTAAAAGCCACCATCAAATAAGCACTTTACACCTTAATAATCAAACTTCACATTTTATGCAATTTGATACTTTTGTCAATTAAACACATAAACAACAAAATTAATTCACGAAACTTTCACACATTTAAATTCACACATCATAAACACACAAATAATATTAAAATATTTTTCAGACTCGGATTTGTGGTCCCGAAACCACTATGTCCATTTAGAGTCAAAATCGGGCTGTTACAATTGAAGCGCAGATCCGGAGCAATCTTCACTCACGATTGTCTTCACATCGGAATAGAAAAGTTCCAACTACACAGACATGAAAAGAAAAGAAAACTAAAAACTGAATAAAATTGTCACTGTCTAAAACTGCATACAATTCCAGTGACCCTAAGGTTGCTTATATAGGCAACGAGCTACTTGGTGACCATTCAACCTTAGATACATTTAGATACCAATTAATGCAATATTTTGATAATTTCTAGGGTCCGAATATGGAAATATCCCAAGAGTGCCGTTCAAGGATTCAGCTCCATTTTGGCCTGCCATCGTCGCATCATCGTGACGTGGGAAGACTCCTCATCATAATGTTGACACTGTCAATTTCTTCTTAAGATCATCGCGTCGTCATGATAAGAGGAAACTCCTCGTCACGATGTCGAGTGCTTTCTCGGCCTTGGCAGCTTCGTTGTTCTATTGGGCTCCCTTGTCTCGTGTCCCGATCATCATCCATTGTATTCTTGGACCTGAATTGACATCCTACACACTTAAATAGCCCAATAGTCACTCACGAGGCTCGAGTCGGCTTTACGAGTCATCGAAACGGTAGAAAATGCATAAAAACGCTTATTTTATTAATATTTAGTTACTAACCTCCTAATATTGAAATATAATAATTAATATTAAAATACCAAGAAAGTAAACTCATTAAGTGCAGAAATGACCTAAAACAACAACTACATTTGATGTCAGGTCAAGTTCAAATGTATACATAAAATTTTGATTTTGATTCAATTGTATACTTCTAAAGAAATAATACATCAATTTATTTTTTATATTTGATAAATGTAATTTATTGCATATGCAATAATGGTAATTTATCAATAATTGTATTAGTAATTTATGAAAATAAATCAAATTAGAATTTCGTAAATGAAATTATACAAAAAATTAAAATTTATGTATACCATTACACATTTGACCAAATTTCATATATTTATCCCAAATATTAAAGTCATGGTAACCAATTCAATGGTGTAAAGACTTAAAACCAAAATTGCAGGAAAGTCTACCAAACTAATAAATATGCACAAAGGTCTATTAGTGTAATTCCAATTTTCTTATATCTACTCTCAAATTAGAACCTGGCAACTCATTCCCTTTCATTTATAAAAGAAAAATTGCAATGAAGAAAAGATGGGCCAAAAGCAATCAATCTCAATAATTGAACTATGAGCAGCCTTAAAGTCACCTTGTGTTTTTTAATTTTTTAATTTTATTTTTACAAAATGGTCTAACTTGTTTTAAAATGCTAACTAGTTAAGAAATAAAGAAAATAATTTAATGTATGTATTCATTTTATATAAAATACAAATTTGTGTGTATATAGAATACATAAAAACTTAACATATTTTTGAATATAAATAATTTTAACATAATTATATTTTACTTTTCATAATGTATTACTTATTAAAATATAAATATCTATACTATTAATAAAACCCATAGCTAAGTTGCTGTCAAGAGTCACCAGGCACTAACTCGATTAGGAAAAAAAATGTAAAAATGACATTACGTATTTAAAATAAGTTATATTATTTTAAGGTACTTTAATCTTTTTAATTTAAAAATAATAAAATATATACATATTATGGGATTTGAACCCATGCCAAGTACATTAAAAAAACTTCAAAATTTTCACTCAATTAAAATTTTATTTTAATTTATTTATACATTTTAATTTTATTATGCACATTTTAACTGTATATCTATACTATTAATTAAACTTGTGACTAAGTTGATGCCACGGTTAATCGGGAAATTACTTTAATGTTCCCTCACATATAAAATATTTATATTATTTGGGGGCACTTTAAGTGTTTTTTTTTTGTTTAACAAAAAACTAATAAAAATAAAGATATACATATGGTGAGATTGGAACTCACATCAGTTGGATTGGTGAAATGCTAAATTTACCACTCAATCAAAACATCATTTTGATATATTTTATACATTTTTACTTTGATATGTAGTTAATTGAATTGGTGTCACAAATAAACTTAACACTAACTCATGATTGATGACAACACTATGATAAACAATTATAGTACATTTAGTATGTTAATTTGATGTATTTACGTGTTTAAATTTTGTTCACTCATAATTTAATCTAAGTCTTTTTTTTTTAATATTGTGCATATTTCATGTGTTATTATGATTAGTTAGTTTCAACTATATGTTTTATTATTTATTATATGTTATTTTTAAATACATATCTATATTGTATGTGTCATAATTTCCCTTTATATAAATACAATTAAATAATATTATTTTATTTAATGTGTGAAATCCTCCATCTTTTATTTTTTTAATTATATAATTATGCGAGGTAATACTTGACACGAAAAATTTATAGAAATTTTCCTTTAACTAAAGTTTTACCCCATTAAATTCTTTTGGTAAAGGTTTAATGAGACAACTTATTGTGAGAGGTTGTATACTCTATTTCTTTCATTAGATTTTTTCCCCACGGAGATATTTTCTTTGATGGATGTTCATAGAGGAGTTTTGTAAATATTTCATAAGTGAATATTCTTCCAACTCTTATAACCCCAGTAATTATATAAATGACCTTTCAACTCCTAAACTCTCATTATTTCATGTGTCATTTCAACAAAATAAAAAACTTATTGCCTAAGAGTGTGTTTGATAAATTGAAATTGAAGTGTTGAAAACTTACGTACGGAATTTTGAATTCAATTTTAGAAGCACTGATTTATATTATAAAATTCTTTAATACATTAGTCAAAATTAAGTACTGATATAATTATTTTGTTTGATAATATATAGTAAATTTTCATTTTTGAAAATTCATTATTTCATTATTTTAATCTTCTTAATATGGTATTATTTATTTTATTTTGAATAGCTTTGGATAAAAGTTAAAGATAATTTTAATATTTTAATATTTAATAAAATGAGGAAATAATTTGTTTCAAAAATAAAATTTTGAAAAATAGAATCAAATTAATATTTCCAGCATTAAGTGTAATTATCTACTTACTTATCCTATTCAATACTTTTTTTGATTGAATCTTTTTTAAGGTAAAAAGTTAATATAATTATCAAACACAACTAAAAATAAATAACACACATTTGCCTTAAAAATAAATCCCTACTTTGTTAGTGTTATACCTACACCACAAACCCCAATATTTGCCCATTGTGAAACCCACACTTATTCTCTAGCGAAGTCGGCTCTTCAACGAACCACACATATCCAACTTGCTAAGTTGTGACCTTAATCCGACAAACCTCATGTACTGCACACCTTCGCCAATATATGTGAGGTAACATGAGAAAGCTTGTCATTACTTACCACTGTCCTAAGACGTCATATCTAAGACGTTACATCACCACCACTACTAGAGGATTAAATTAGATCACCATGTCAATAGTTCCAGGCATTTAGATAGTCCTTTCCCCACTATAAAGAGCCCATGCAATAGCTCATGGACTCATGAACACTCTATATCATTTTTATAACACCCCAAACTCAGTCTAGACATTATGGCCGAATCCGGAGTGTTGCGAAGAAGAGTTTTGAAATTGTTTTTATTTCGACAAAACCTTATAAAGTTACTTGTTATAAAATGTCCAAATTTTACAAAACATATTAATTTACTTGTTTATTATCGAAACTTTCATGAGTTTATTCATTCACCAAAACATAATTTGCAGCGAAAATCTTAAAGTCATTATATTTAAGAATTCGCAATCTAGATTGGCTAATTGTTCTCAAATAGCACCTGCTCCGGTAGAAATTTTGCGACTTCGAAATGTATCGAAACTTGGGTAGTAAAAAAAATGGGATACTGTATTTCCATTCGAGAAGACGAAGTTGCTCGCCTGGTTGAGAAAATATGTCGATTATCCGTTGATTCTAAGCCTGTCAACTTGAGTGAGGCAATGGTGTGCTTTTCCTATTCAATAATTTCAAGAGTGGGCTTCGGAAAGAGGTACGATGAAGAGGAGCTGAAGGAAGTAGGTTAAATGGGCTGCTTAAAGAAAGTCAAGCCATGTTTACAAGCTTTAGTTTTTCTGACTATTTTCCTTTCATGGGCTGGGTCGATAGATTCACTGGGTTTCACGCTCGTCTTGAAAATCTCTTCAAAGAACTTGATACCTTCTATCAGCACTCATTGATGAACATCTTAATCCGAATAGGCTAAAACCAGAGCAAGGACATACTCGAGTGTTATTCAGACATGGAAGGATCGTGATTTTTTTTTGATCTTACCTTAGATCATATAAACTATTATTATGGTTATTTCATTTCATCCGAACGTTTATTATTAGCTTCACGCTTTATTTTTTTTTTTTTTTTAATTAGGGTTACTTCTGATTTTTTTTAATCTTTTGGGGCATGGATTTGCTTTTTTGGCTGTTGTTAATTCAAGAGATCTAAAGCCGGGTTTACCAAGGCCAATACCTTGGTGTATGTGAATGCATGGCAATAGGAAGAGACCCTGAAGCTTGGAGAAACCCTGAAGAATTTTGTCCTGAAAGGTTCATTGGCAGCTCTATTGACTACAAGGGGCTAAACTTTGAGCTCATACCGTTTGGTGCGGGTAGAAGGGTTGCCCTGGAATGAATATGGCAGTTGCAGCAGTGGAGCTTGCTCTTGCTAATCTTCTTTACAAGTTTGATTGGGAAATGCCGACCAAAATGAACAAGGCAAACTTAAACTTTGATGCCACGCCTGGTATAGTTATACACAAAAAAGATGCTCTTATCCTTTTGGCTAGGAAGATTAATGATTAATCAATGTATGCTTATAGTAACTTATTTGATGCTCTTATCATTTAGTTGTATATATTAAATATTATATATTATTTTAAAAAATTCATTTTCATAAATATTATTTAGTAATATATTCTACCGTAAAAATACTATATACCATACAGTATTAAAAGTTTATCATTGTATAAATATTGTTTAAATTTTTAAAAATTGTATAAATAATGTCTTATAAATTCTATATAAATTTTTTTTAAAAAATTAGATAATATGTTTCTAAACTATTATACTTATTTAAAAAATAAAAATAAAAAGTAAAATTGTATACTAATTATAAGCTTTAAAGTATTTCAATGAAAAATAAAGGTTTTGCATATTTCAAATTGATTATAAGTAAATTTTATATTTATTATAATTTTGTAATGAGTTGAAACTAGAATCAGAATTTCTTATAATTAAAAAAGTACATTACCATAATTTATAATGAAATCAAAGTTCAAATTTTTAGAAATTTAATTTGTGAAACAAATTTTGAAAAATAAAAATAAAACCTACTATGAGCTTCATTAAAGTATAGGTGCTTTTTAGAATTGTAAAAATTAAAAATTTATATATCTAATTATCTTAAATTTAAATTAAATAATACGTATTTTATGATAATTTTAAATTTAATGAAATAATAAAAGTAAAAATTTTAACCAAATTTAAATTAAATATAATGATAATGATATTTTTTTTTCAAACTTAATGATGACAAATTTAAATATTAAGAAAATCATATTTATCTTGATGATAATTTATATATTTTAAAAATAGATAATAATATAGATAATATTCCATAAATATTTTTATTTAATTTTTCTAAA